>NW_027195832.1:0-130639 GCF_038502225.1 Cherax quadricarinatus
AGCTGCAAACCGATGCAATGGAACTTGATCTTGTCTCATAATTTTCTGCGAAACTTAAGACGCATCAATGGGCCTACTCTGCCAGTGAAAAAGAGGCCCTAGGCCTGGTCAAGGAACTGTAGCACACCAAAGTGTATGTCTCACTTTCCTCTTATTTGGTTCAGATGTTCAGAGTTCCTAACTCACCGACTTGGACTGAATATGGAATAAAAACAGTTATTTAATGCACTATACCTTAAGATTTCATTCACTGTCAAGCACATATTAGGAAAAACCAGTGCGGTGGCAGATACATTCTTCATGGCATGTTATCTACTTAGAATGTATTTATTGTATATTTGTACAGGTATATATTATTGTACTACTGGTTAGGATAAGGGCGGTAGGTAGATTTAAACATGTAAATTCTTAGGGAACATGTTGCTATTGTCAGTTAGTATTTTGGACCTGTTTTAGCCCCATTGTCTGCTCTCTCCCCCTGTTGCAGTGACTTGACCTTCCAGTAATCCATATTTTAAAGAAAATTTTATCTGCAAATTTTGCAAACATTGTCGGTGGAACACTGCCAGATAGGATGATAGAAGAGGAAAGACAGTCTTAAGCTAGTTTTCTTAATTTGTGCCGTGTTGGTTCACTGCCTTTCTGATGGATGTAATCAATCCTCAACTGTAGCAGTGCTCTGGGAGTGGGTGTATCATGCACGGAGTACATTGCGCCTATTAGCTGTGCATTACACGGCCACTTTTCGAATTTCGTCTAAACAGTCTCACCGGTAGTTGTGGCTGTGCAGTTGAACGGTCTCCCAACTGTTCTGCAAATGACTGCCAGTTTAAATGTGAACTAATCAGAATGAGGGGTTGATGACAGACGAACTGATATTAAATAAGCCAATGACAGTGAGCGTGCTCTTCTCTCTCCCTTTTTATGATATTTGTTAGTATAGTATCTGCGTACATTGCTGTTTTATTGTTCTCTCTGTAAACAGTGTAAATATTGGTACTACGGGTGCTCAAAAATCTACACTTGGGGTTTACCCTAGCCTCTCTGGTTATTTGATCGCTCCTGGTAATTTGTCTTATGGCCAGGCACTAGAGGCTTCCTAGTTTGTATCAGTGCTCGTAATACACTTAGTAATGCTAAGCTGCTACCTCAGGAACGGCTGTTGCTAATCCTAGCACTTCTTTTGTTGTTCTAACGCTGCTGCTGCTTCTGGTGCTGTTGCTGCTATTTCAGCTTCTTCTAGAGCTGTTGCTATGTGGTTGCTGAAGTAGGTGATGCCACTGTTCCTGATTCTGATACTGTTGCTGTTGATGGGACTGTTAATGCTACTTTTGTTTCTTGCATTTTTTCTAAGAAGGATGCTATTGCTGCTGCTGCTGCTGTTGTTGTTGCTGCTTCTGTTTTTATTTTAGCTGTTATTGCTGTTTCTGCTGGTGCTTTTCTTGCTGTCTGTGATATCTATGACGCTGTTGTAATTGTTGATGATGGAAGGGCTCTTGCTGTTTTTAGTTTTTATTCTAATGTTCCTGCTGCTTGTGGTGTTGCTACTGTTGTGACGGTACTGTTTCTGCTTCTGTCTTTGCTGTTGTTTATGCTGCCGCTGCTTCTGGCACTGCATCATTCGCTGTTGTTATTCCGGGGTAGCAGCAGTAGCAGCTACTGCTGCTGCCTCTGGCAGCATTATTACTGCTACTTGCTCTACTGTTTTTGTTAGCCAAACTTCTCGGAGTTCCTCAGTTTGTTGAACTACTGGGTCTCAAAACTTGATACGAATTGAACCTGGGTCTCTACGAATTACTGCCGTCCTGTAGTCACAGGTGTTGACAACAGAGAAAGTAATGACGTTCAGGGACGTACATTCATAGTTCTTTTGACGCAACAAGGAATACATTACAGTTGAAAATAGAATTAAAACAGAATCCTCATTTCATACCTAAACCTCCATATATAAAAACAGACGATTCATCATAAGAAGGTAGACTATATATATACAACACCTGCAGGGTACCTTTCCAAACGATTTGCAAATGAAAAATAAATACCCGCGTTTTAAAATATAAATAAAAAATCAAACTCATAGTTGACACTGTCCTTTGAAGATTACATTGCTAAACATCGAACTATTTGCAGTCATATTACATGGAAAAACAATGAAAAGCAAAATATAAATGTAATACATTGTACTACAGTACAGAACCCGATATTTGTGTAATATGGTGGCAAAGGCTATGCTGTTTTTCTGTTCTTGAAAGTACATTGACACGTATGGAAATATTCAGAACAATATTTATCAGTGTTAAGAGAGTATTTATCAACTGCATTTGATAAGAATGATATTTACCTGGCGTATAATGATAAAGAAAGCATTGATATATTGGTGTTAAAATAGCAATTTACCTTTCTTTGCCATAATTATTTAACCTTTGCGTTAATATTACATCATACATGAAACCCACATAAAGATGATTACAGTGCTAAGCAAAATTACGATTTGTATCAGGAACCTAAAGAGGGAAGGAATCAGGACTTTATATACAAGACACATTCTTTATCATGTAGACAGTTATACAAATTTGAGATGGTTCAGAGGTTTGTCACAAGGATACTAACGAGGTTAACTTATGTGGAATAGTCTACCCTTCTGAAGCCTACCTGGAAGGTGATAAATTAGAAACGTGTGCAACTCTTGGGTATCTTTATTGAGGAAACGTTTCGCCACACAGTGGCTTCATCAGTCCATACAAAGGAGAATCTTGAAGAACAGGAGGAGAATGAGGTAACCAGTCCCTCAACCTTGAGTCGATGTAGTCAGTCCATCCATCCATCGACTCAAGGTTGAGGGACTGATTACCTCATTCTCCTCCTGTTCTTCAAGATTCTCCTTTGTATGGACTGTTGAAGCCACTGTGTGGCGAAACGTTTCCTCAATAAAGATACCCAAGAGTTGCACATGTGTCTAATTTATCAACATGTTGGTTCTCTGAACCATTCATCTACATACCTGGAAGGTGTTAGGGTGGTCAACGTCCCAGCGGCTCGTTCCGTGATCAGGTCTCCTGGTTGATCAGAACCTGATCAACCAGGTTGTTACTGCTGGCCGCACACAATCCGTCCACAGCGCAGCTGGTCAGTTACTTGTCAAGTACTGAAACATTGATAAGATAAGATAAGATAAGATAAGATTTCGTTCGGATTTTTAACCCCGGAGGGTTAGCCACCCAGGATAACCCAAGAAAGTCAGTGCGTCATCGAGGACTGTCTAACTTATTTCCATTGGGGTCCTTAATCTTGTCCCCCAGGATGCGACCCACACCAGCCGACTAACACCCAGGTACCTATTTGCTGCTAGGTGAACAGGACAATAGGTGTAAGGAAACGTGTCGGAATTTCCACCCGCCGGGAATCGAACCCGGGCCCTGCGGGTGGAAATTCCGATACAGAATCAGAGACACAAAGACAAAATAAACCCTGACAAGTTATTCACCACCAAAAGAATCAGAACACAGAGACAAAGACAGGGTAAACATTGACAGTATGATAAAGTCCAGCGGAGCCATGAAACGTAAGACATTGGACAACTTAACAGACATACCACTGTGTTACGCAGTGCGTCCACAGCTTCATCCTTAGAAGGAGTTACATAGATGACAGTGAAAACCGCACTGAAACCTGTGAACAGAGTTCACAGAGTATATTTGTCCAAACTAAACAATGGAGTCATACTCTACCAAAAATAGTCTAAATTATGCGAGCTGAGGAGAATAGCATTTCCCAGACAGAGCAAGAGAGAGCATGTTGCCTCCATGAGTAAGGGCTATAGGCAAGGCCTGTAGATCTGATTCAAGTGACACGCCAGTTTGTGCCTAACACAAACTGCGAAACAAGCTGTCAGGTACATAGCAGAGTTGGCAGCCAGTCAAAACTCTCCAACCATAAGCACAATGATGGGTGTAGTTGTTACATCCTACTTACATACATAAGCTGATATAGTAAATCAAATAATATAAAGCATTAAATTTTCATTTTAGCTACTAATGAAAATATCAGCAACTTAAAATTATATGAATAGACAATATATACCAAAATTTTACTGTGTCTTTACTCTGGGGTCGCAATTGGAAGGAAAAAGAAATTGAAATATCATCAAACAGGAGAGGAAGATGTCATCCAGCTGAGAATTTTTTACCTGGAGTTTACCTGGAGAGAGTTCCGGGGGTCAACTCCCCCGCGGCCCGGTCTGTGACCAGGCCTCCTGTTGGATCAGAGCCTGATCAGCCAGGCTGTTACTGCTGGCTGCATGCAATCTAACGTACGAGCAACAGCCCGGCTGGTCAGGTACCGGCTTTAGGTGCTTGTCCAGTGCCTGCTTGAAGACAGCCAGGGGTCTATTGGTAATCCCCCTTATGTATGCTGGGAGGCAGTTGAACAGTCTTGGGCCCCTGACACTTATTGTATTGTCTCTTAACGTGCTAGTGACACCCCTGCTTTTCGTTGGGGGGATGTTGCATCGTCTGCAGAGTCTTTTGTTTTCGTTGAGTGATTTTCGTGTGCAAGTTCGATACTAGTCCCTCTAGGATTTTCCAGGTGTATATAATCATGTATCTCTCCCGCCTGCGTTCCAGGGAGTACAGGTTCAGGAACCTCAAGCGCTCCCAGTAATTGAGGTCTTTTATCTCCGTTATGCGCGCCGTGAAGGTTCTCTGTACATTTTCTAGGTCAGCAGTTTCACCTGCCTTGAATGGTGCTGTTAGTGTGCACCAATATTCCAGCCTAGATAGAGCAAGCGACCTGAAGAGTGTCATCATGGGCTTGGCATCCCTAGTTTTGAAGGTTCTCATCATCCATCCTGTCATTTTTCTAGCAGATGCGATTGATACAATGTTATGGTCCTTGAAGGTGAGATCCTCCGACATGATCACTCCCAGGTCTTTGACGCTGGTTTTCCGCTCTATTTTGTGGCCGGAATTTGTTTTGTACTCTGATGAAGATTTAATTTCCTCATGAAGAAAATAAATGGTATAAAATACCGACACAATGGAAACATAAACACATATGTAGTTTAATGTGATCCTTTATTGACAACGTTTCGCCCACACAGCGGGCTTTTTCAAGTCACAAACAGATTTACCTGGGGTGGAAGGTACGTGAGTATTTATAGTCAGGTTCAGAATGTTGAGATCAGGTGGAGAATGCTGCATCTGATGATCTACCGGGTGGGGTTATAGAGTCTAAAATCTTAGGTAGCTTGGCAGGGGTATTGGATAAGTTGTGAGCAGACCTTCTGCAGTGTTCTATGATCTTATGTGGGATAGCGATGAAGAAGTTTCTTGGCAAGTGGTTCAGCTATGCTATAGAAGCCATTGTTCGAAAACCAAACAACCAAAACGATCTTCACTTTTACTCTCACCACGACACCAAAACTAAACGTGGTGTAATTATAGGCTTCTTCCTGCGCGCACTCAGAATCTGCAGCAATGAGTTCCTTGAGGAAGAATGCACTATAATTGAACAAGTATTTTCTAAACTCCGCTATCCTCGTCACTTCATCAGAGACTGCAGAGGGCGGGCAT
Source organism: Cherax quadricarinatus (assembly GCF_038502225.1). Classification (NCBI taxonomy): domain Eukaryota; kingdom Metazoa; phylum Arthropoda; class Malacostraca; order Decapoda; family Parastacidae; genus Cherax; species Cherax quadricarinatus. The sequence goes on from NW_027195832.1 coordinate 5,571, forward strand.
TAAACATCTTCAACACACCCAGAGAAGACACTGCCGAGAAGAGATACATAGTCCTCCCCACCAACTCCATTGCCAAACATGTTTCCAACATCTTTTCCAATACATCATTCCAAGTATCTACCTCCACAACCACGACCATCAAGGACATCACCAGTAGCAGACAGGACAAGCTTCCATCCTCTGCAGGGGTATACATAATCCCTTGTAATGACCAACAAATTATACGTGGGCGAAACATCAAGAGACCTCCAAACACGTATTTCAGAACACCAATACGCAAGCAGGACTGACGATACAAGGAATGCCTGTGTACAACATCGCAATTCACACAACCATTTAATTAACTACAGAAACTCAAGACTTACCGCCACAGAAGACAACACTCAATACCGAAGAATCCTGGAATCATCGCTTATCTCTATAATCAACAATTTCAATCAGAACAATGGCTTCTATAACATAGCTGAACCACTTGCCAAGAAACTTCTTCATCGCTATCCCACATAAGATCATAGAACACTGCAAAAGGTCTGCTCACAACTTATCCAATACCCCTTCCAAGCTACCCAAGATTTTAGACTCTATAACTCCACCCGGTAGATCATCAGATGCAGCATTCTCCACCTGACCTCAACATTCTGAACCTGACTATAAATACTCACGTACCTTCCACCCCAGGTAGATCTAGATTCAGATGCAGTGACCTCAACACTTGACTATAAAACTCACGCCCACTGTGCTGTGCGGGCGAAACGTTGTCAATAAAGGATCACATTAAACTGCATATGTGTTTATGTTTCCTTTTAATTTCCTCATGTTTACCATATCGGAGTAATTGAAATTTCTCATCGTTGAACTTCATATTGTTTTCTGCAGCCCATTGAAAGATTTGGTTGATGTCCGCCTGGAGCCTTGCAGTGTCTGCAATGGAATATGAGGATCTCAATGGGAAAAAAATCATCCAGTGAAATTGATGTACAAGTTTGAAACAGTGCGAAAGGGGATCCTTCAGCAGAAACCACGACTAAGGGGCTCATCAAATTGACTGTGGGTATACTGCGGCTATGACAGAACATGAGAAGAATGACAGAAACTGAAAGGGAGGATGCAAACATGAAAGGGGCAGGAAAGAGACAAGGAGAGTCCATACTCGAGAGGACTAGTTATCTACCTCCCTCAGAACACACTCAACCCTAACAACCCCACTACAGCTAAACAGACTAACCCAAAACAACCCACACTTCGAACCCAGAGTACCCACCCCTCAGATGAGCCACAGGGATGTTAGAAAATATTTCTTCAGACACAGTTGTCAGGAAGGGGAGGTAGGATCCATACGTAGCTTTACGAAGAAGTACGATAGGGCTCATGGAGCAGGGAGAGTGATCCTAGTAACGACCAGCAAAGAGCCGGGGCCAGGAGCTATGGCTCGACGCCTATAACCGCAAATAGGTGAGTACAAACACACACACAGACACAGACAAACACACACACACACACACACACACACACACACACACACACACACACACACACACACACACACACACACACACACACACACACACACACGCACGCATACACACAAAGAGACTTGGACAGGCTGGACACGTGGTCCAGCAACTGGCTTCTCGAATTCTACCCTTCCAAATGCAAAGTCATGAAGATCGGAGAAGAGCAAAGAAGACCGCAGACAGAGTATAGGCTAGGTGGCCAAGAACTGCAAACCTCGCTCAAGGAGAAAGATCTTGGGGTGAGCATAACACCGAGCACGTCTCCGGAAGCACACAACCAGATAACTGCTGCAACATACGGGCGCCTGACAAACCTGAGATTAGCGTTCCCATACCTAAGCAAGGAATCTTTCAAGACAATGTATACCGTGTACGTCAGGCCCATTACAGGAGTATGCAGCACCAGTTTGGAACCCGCACCGGGTCAAGCACGTTAAGAAATTAGAGAAAATGCAATGGTTTGCGACAGGGTTAGTTCCAGAGCTAAGGTGAATGTCCTACGAAGAAAGGTTAAGGGAAATCGGCCTGACGACACTGGAGGACGGGAGGGTTAGGGTAGACGTGATAACGACATATAAAATACTGCGTGGAATAGACAAGGTAGACAGAGAGAAGAAGTTCGAGAGAGAGGACACAGAAACAAGGGGTCACTCTTGGAAGCTGAAGACTCAGATGAGCCACAGGGATGTTAGGAAGTATTTCTTCAGTCATAGAGTTGCCAGGAAGTGGAATAGTCTAGCAAGTGAGGTAGTGGAGACAGGAACCATAATTAGCTTTAAGATGAGGTATGATAAAGCTCATGGAGAAGGGAGAGAGAGGACCTAGTAGTGTTCAGTGAAGAGGCGGGGTCAGGAGCTGAGTCTCGACCCATGCAACCAGAAATTAGGCGAGTACAATTAGGTGAGTATGTATATATATATATATATATATATATATATATATATATATATATATATATATATATATATATATATATATATATATATATATATATATATATATATATATATATTACACACACACACACACACAAGCGCGCGCACACACACGCTAGGATCTTTGTGTATCATACCGAGCACAGGTGAGTACACACACTACAGAGAGACCTGGACAGGCTACAAGCCTGGTCCAGCAACTGGCTCCTTGAGTTTAACCTGCCAAATGCAAAGTCATGAAGATTGGGGAAGAGCAAAGAAGACCGCAGACACAATATAGTTTAGATGGCCAAAGAATGCAAACCTCACTCAAGGAAAAAGATCTGGGGGTGAATATAACACCGAGCATAACTCCTGAGGCGCACATCAATCAGATAACTGCTGCAGCATACGGGTGCATGGCAAACCTACGGATAGCGTTCCGATACCTCAGTAAGGATTCGTTCAAGACTCTGTATACCATTTACGTCAGGCCCATACTGGAGTATGCAGCACCAGTTTGGAATCCACACCTAGTCGAGCACGTCAAGAAATTAGAGAAAGTGCAAAGGTTTGCAACAAGACTAGTCCCACAGCTACGGGGATTGTCCTACGAAGAAAGGTTGAGGGAAATCGGCCTGACGACACTGGAGGACAGAAGGGTCAAGGGAGACATGATAACGACATATAAAATACTGTGCGGAATAGACAAGGTGGACAAAGACGAGATGTTCCAGAGAAGGGACACAGACACAAGAGGTCACAATTGGAAGTTGAAGACTCAGATGAATCAAAGGGATGTTAGGAAGTATTTCTTCAGTCATAGAGTAGTCAGGCCGTGGAATAGCCTTGAAAGTGACGTAGTGGAGGCGGGAACCATACATAGTTTTAAGGCGAGGTATGATAAAGCTCATGGGGCAGGGAGAGAGAGGACCTAGTAGCAATCAGCGAAGAGGCGGGGCCAGGAGCTATGAATCGACCCCTGCAACCACAAATAGGTGAGTACAAATAGGTGAGTACACACACACACACACACACACACACACACACGCACACGCTAGGATCTTTGTGTATCATACCGAGCACAGGTGAGTACCCACACACACACACACACACACACACACACACACACACACACACACACACACACACACACACACACACATTGACCGGAGGCATTAAGAAGCACTAAACCCAGTAAGGCCATAGAGCGCTCCAGGTGGTGAGCCTCTGTAAGTCTACTTGCATTTCCTGCTTCCTCTTTGTCTCTTCCTATTTTTTTTTTGTTCTGTCTCAATCGAGGTATTTAAGTTGATATCTTTCTGCCTGACAGCCTTGACTGATTTCTGTTACAGGATTCAGTATCATTTCTGTCTTAGTAGTTAGTTTGACTAATATCTCCTGCACCTCACTTTATTGAGAGTATTTCTGTAAAGATTGTTTCATAATTTCTCTCCCCAACTGCTGTATTTTTTCCATTCTTCACCTCATTCTTCCTTCCATTCAACTTCTCCATTTCTGTGGCCTCAGTCTTTATCATCAAATACTTTTATTTTTCCCACATTTCCGTTTAATGATCATTAAATTTTCCCATTTTGTTTCCACCAAATATCTAATTTCAACTAAGAGATTTTTTTTTTCTTTTGTATCCCTCAAATCATTGCTGTACCTCCTCGGCTCCTCTTCCCTTTTTTAAATGCCATTTGGTTTTCCCATTCTTCGTTCAGTGACTTTCCTCAGCTGGCTACCAATACATCAGCTTGCAGCTTGTGCTGCTGAGTGAGAAGTCGCTAGGTTTTTGTGCATGTGTCCGTGCTCATTTGCGCTCACCGATTTGTTTTACAGGGGTCGGGTAACAGCTCCTGGCCTCTAGTCTTCACATGTCGCTACTAGGTCATCCCTCTCTCCTTGTTCCATGAGGTTTATCGTATCGTATGTGCATTCACCCAATTGTAGTCACCTGGGCATCTGATGAATCTGGTGTTAAAATAATTTTTAACCATTCTTTACACAAAACGTCAAGCTAAAATGTGTGTGTGTGTGTGTGTGTGTGTGTGTGTGTGTGTGTGTGTGGACTCGCCTAATTGTGGTTGCAGGGGTTGAGTCATACTTCCTTACCCGTCCTCTTTACTGGTCTCAACTAGGTCTTCTTTCTTCCTGTTCCATGAGCTTTATCGTGCCTCTTCTTAAAGCTATGTATGAATCCTGCCTCCACTACATCACTCTCCAGACTGTTTCATTTCCTGACACCTCAATGACTGAAAAAGTACTTCCTAACATCTCTGAGACTCATCTCAGTCTTCAACTTTCAGCTGTGACCCCTTGTTTTTGTTTCCCTTCTCTAAGACAAACCGTCCCTATCCACCTTGTCCATTCCTCTCAGTATTTTATATGTCATTATCATGTACTACCACCTCCTTTAATCTCTCCTCGTATGACATACCTCTACGCTCCAGTACTAGTCTTGCTGCAAACATTTGCACTTTCGCTAATTTCTTGACGTGTTAGACCAGGTGTGGGTTCCATGCTGGTGCTGCATACTCCAGTATGGGCCTGTCGTACATGGTGTACAGTGGCTTAAATTACTCCTTTGATGTCGATACGCTATTCTTAGGGTTGCCAGGCAGTTATTTGGTTGATGTCCTGAGGCGGACACAAACCGAAGATCCTTCGTATCATCTATTCCCTGATCCACTGTAGTGCTTTCCCTGCTATTCCTGCCTGCTCATCTAGCTTTTGAACCATTATCTTGTGTGGTACTGTATCAAGAGATTTCTTATGAGCCAAGAAGATGCATTTTACCCATCCCTCTTTCTCCTGTCATACTTCTGTTACATTGTTACAGAACACTAGTAGATTCGTGACTCAGGACTTCATTCCCCTGGAGCCGTGCCGGTTGTCCTGTATGACTGTTGTTTTCCTCTGGATGTGGCTGTGTAACAACTTGGGTTCAGATTAGGCTTTTGATGGTATATCATTCTCGTAAAGACGCTGAGCTTCTCTCCTTATGTATGCATATTCATTTCGGGCTTGTCGGCTCAACTCCATGTTTTCCTGGTCCTTTGCCTTCCATACCTTTTCCATACTCTAGCACACGTGTCTTTGGCCTGTGTGTGTGTGTGTGTGTGTGTGTGTGTGTGTGTGTGTGTGTGTGTGTGTGTGTGTGTGTGTGTGTGTGTGTGTGTGTGTGTGTGTGTGTGATTGTGTGTGTGCACATCTAATTGTACTCACCTATTTGTGGCTGCAGGGGTCGATTCATAGCTCCTGGCCTCGCCTCTTCACTGATCACTACTAGGTCCTCTCTCTCCCTGTTCCATGAGCTTTATCAAACATTGTCTTAAAACTATGTATGGTTTCTGCCTCCACTACGTCACTCTCCACACTATTCCAATTACTGACAACTCTCTGACTAAAGAAATACTTCCTAACATCGCTTTGATTCATCCGAGTCTTTACCTTCTAGTTGTGATCCCTTGTTGCTGTGTCACATCTCTAAAACATTCTGTGTGTGTGTGTGTGTGTGTGTGTGTGTGTGTGTGTGTGTGTGTGTGTGTGTGAGAGAGAGAGAGAGAGAGAGAGAGTTCATAAAATTGGTTCTATAGTTAATGCTCTTACGTGTTCCCTCTTCTACTGGTAGCGTCCCGTCTAAGATAGTTACACTTAAATAGTTAATTGCTTTTACAGTATGTACTCTTCTAACCCTGCCTATCTTAGTACTAATTTTTACATCCTCGGTAGTTACCCATCTAGCAATTACCAGTACTCTTGCTTTCTAAGAGCAGCCTCTACCTAAACATCTTAGGTGAATAAGAGTAGCAAGTGTCAAGAATCTTCCTCACACACATCGCCTGGCACAAGATTTATACCAGGATCTAAACAGGTTACCCCTGAATTTTAACATAACACAACAAAAATTATAACTAAATATCAAGTATTTTATTATCAAAGTATGTGTGAGTCTGGCAAGTATGTTTAGATTGTTCACTATGATATATATGCATGAAAACGAAGGCGTAAAGAACTAAATACTATAAGTAATTCGATAGCTGTACTATCCTAGAAAGGCATCCCAGTTTTCCACAAAATCAGTCTCATTTACCTCAATGTATGCAAAAGAAATAGGAGCGGGAGGTCACAAAATTCCAGAGAAGCAAAGTATGTATGGATATGTGCTTGTGCACATATCCATACATGGTTTTGTGTATTTACGTAAGGCTGTTTTTGAAAGTGTGCGTGTACACTTGTATACTAAAATATACACAAATTAAGGAAAAAAGCACTCGGGATCAATGCATTAATTAGTAATTTCTTAAAAAAAGGAAGATCATGGAGTTTCGTGAACTCGACGCGGTGACCCTGACGACACCAGCTGCCGACCTCACTGTCAGGTGGTTACCAGTAGGTAGGTTCACGACACCAGCTGCCGACCTCACTGTCAGGTGGTTACCAGTCTTCCTGGTTAATAAAGCTTTTTAAAACCCTTATATATTCCACCCTGTCAGGTAGTGGCCATTAGATATGTTCATGACACCAGCTGCCGACCTCCCTGTCAGGTGGTTACCAGTAGGTAGGTTCATGACATCAGCTGCCGACCTCCGTCAGGTGGTTACCAGTAGATAGGCTCATGACACCAGCTGCCGACCTCCCTGTCAGGTGGTTACCAGTAGGTAGGTTCACGACACCAGCTGCCGACCTCCCTATCAGGTGGTTACCAGTAGGTAGGTTTATGAAACCAGCTGCCGACCTCCCTGTCAGTTGGTTACCAGCAGAAGGAACTACGGTGGATAAATAACTAATTTTTGAAGGCTAACTTCTTGCATATTTTGAGTTCAATTTCAGGTTTTGATCTGCGGAGAGCGCACTCCCCCTCCCCCCATGAAAATGCAAATTAGAGCATAAAAACATGTGTAAGCCCATTCCTTATTTTTGCTCTGTGGTCGCTCATATTCCCCCTGGAAAAAAATAATGAGGCCTTTCCCCCGCTTAAAAACTGCTAATATAGATTTACAAGAATGGTATACAATACCGACAAGATGAAATTGAGACACATGTGCAACATCTGGGTATCTTTATTGTAAACGTTTCGCTATCCAGTGGCTTTATCAATACAAATTCCAGGACACAACTTGGAGACAGGAGAACTATGTACAGAAGATGAGGTAATCAGTCCCTCAACCTAGCAGTAGGTGCGAAGAGCACCATAGTCGTGGAGATTCTGAAGCAGAAGCAAGGCGCCTGACGCTTATATAGTAATGTCAGGTGGAAATGGGACGGGCAGCAGACGAGGGCATAGTCACTGGTAGGCGGGATTCCCCAGTGGAAGTAGGTCCTACCCAATGAGATGGGTTAGTTGTAGTAGTAGTTGCCTCTACTAGTGAGAACGGCTGGATTTGAGAGGGACCTGACCTCCCAACATCCGCGTTCTTACTTCTACTAGTGACCTACGTCTCACCTCCTGGCGCTATATAAGGCTCCATCCTGTCACTTTAACTCCATATTGTTTCAGACTATGAAACAATGCTCTTCTCCAGACTGAGGGACTGACCACCTCAAAACTTTAAGGGTGATGGACTGATTACATCGTCTTCAAGTCTCTTCTGCTTCTATCAACTTTTCTGTACTCGACTGAAGAAGCCTACTGTGTAGGCGAAACGTTTCGAAATAAAGATACCTAACTGTTGCATATGTGTCTTACCTAACAACCTGTCGGTGACGTGTACTTAGCTCAGTGGTGACGTGTACTTAGCTCAGTGGTGACGTGTACTTAGCTCTGTGAAGACCTGTTTGTGTGCTCTCTGTGAATCTGAACCAGGATGCCCTCTCTTGAGCAACTTTACCAGCAGCTGAGAGAAGAGCTCAGAGTTGCTAAGATGGAGATACGGCGATTAACGGAGGAGAACAAGAGGATTCGTAGTAATCCTCCTGTTGTGAGTCCCCAGGTTAAGAGGGGAGCTTGGTCAGTGGCCGGGCAACATGGAACCAAGCTGAAGATCAAGAAAACGGTTGGAGAGGCAGAAACAACGAGAAACCAGAAGACTACCGTGGAAATTTCCAACCCATTCTCGGTGCTACCCGACGAATGTGAGTGTTCTACTGGGAATGCCACAATGAGCACCAAAGTAGCATTGGCAGACGTGAGTGAGACATCCCTAGAAACCCCAACGAAGACCATCGAGAACGTCTTGACGAATTCTACAAGTGGTGTAATGCTACCTGGCGAATGTGAGTCGACTACTCGGAGCATCACGACGGACGACGCCAAGGAAGGTAAAAACATTGTTGTTGTTGGGGATAGCCAGATTAGGTACATGGATAGGGCATTCTGCTTGAAGGACAGAAGTAGGAGGCAGAGAGTGTGTTTTCCTGGGGCTGGGATGAAGGATATTGTTAGCCGTCTGGATGACATCATGAGAGGTAATGGGAGCAATCCTATTATCTGTCTCAGTGCTGGAGGCAACGATGTTGGCAGACGTAGGAGTGAGGACCTGATTAGCAGGTATAGGTCAGCAATAGAGATAATTAGGAGGAAGGGTGGGAAACCTGTCATCTGTGGCATTTTGCCAAGGAGAGGAGTTGGAAATGAATGGTTGTCCAGAGCAATTGGTGTCAATTGCTGGCTGGACAAATACTGTAAGGAAAATGCGGTAACATTCATTGACAACTGGGACCTCTTCTATGGCAGAAATGACATGTATGCCAGGGATGGGGTTCACTTATCTAGGTGTGGGGTGGGAGCACTGGCCAATGCAGTGGAGGGAGCTGTTAGGTCTTTAAACTAGGAATAGTTAGTGGTATGGGTTTTTGCGGGAAAACTGTGAAGTCTCAGGGTAGTAATATGAGTACTAGGAGAACTAGTAATAGGCAAAATGAGGTGGATATTGGAAAGCCAGTGGCACTAATTGACAAGGACAGTAATAGGTTTAGTGGAATAACAGAAAGGAGCAGGAAGGGTAAAGAGAGAGGAGGGTCTTTAAGTATTTATTACACAAATAGTCGCAGTGCTAGGAATAAGATGGACGAGTTGAGACTAGTTGCTAGTGCAGGTAACATAGATGTATTTGCCATTACTGAGACGTGGTTTAATTAAAAAAGTCGGGACATGCCTGCAGAATGTCACATTCAGGGTTTTAAATTGTTCCAAGTAGATAGAAGTATCGGGAAGGGGGGTGGGGTGGCATTGTATGTCCGAGATCGCTTGAACTGTTGCATAAAAACGGGTATTAAGTCTGAAGTAACACATACAGAGTCTGTTTGGATAGAATTTTCAGAGGGGCATGAAAAATTAACTTTAGGTGTGATATACCGTCCCCCAAATTTAGATAGGGACCAAGGGAGACTACTATGGGAGGAAATTGTTAGGGCCACAAGGCACGATAATGTAGTAATTCTAGGAGACTTTAACTTTAGTCATATTGATTGGAATTTCTTGACTGGGAATTTAGAATCATACGACTTCTTAGAAGTAGTTCAGGATTGTTTTTTGAAGCAGTTTGTGACAGAACCTACAAGGGGTAATAACCTGCTTGACTTAGTTCTGGCAAACAATGAATCCCTTGTTAATAATTTAGAAGTTTCAGAGGAACTGGGTGCTAGCGACCACAAATCAATTACATTTAGAATTGAATGGAAGTATGATAGTAGGGATAACTCAGTAACAGTCCCAGATTTTCGCTTAGCAGATTACGATGGGCTTAGAGAACACTTATCATCTGTTGACTGGGGTAACGAAGAGAGCTATCAATATGACAGTTTTCTGAACACAATACATGCTGCTCAAAGAACGTTTATCCCTTATAAAGAAATTAGATCAAATAGAAATGACCCAAAATGGATGAATAATAGGCTGAAATATCTACTAGGGCATAAGAAAGGAATTTATAGGCGTATCAAAAGAGGCGAGGGTCATCTTATGAATCAGTATATTGACATTAAGAGGGACATTAAAAAGGGGATAAGAAAAGCTAAAAGGGACTATGAAATTAAAGTTGCTAGGGATTCTAAAACTAACCCAAAAAGTTTTTTCCAGGTATATAGAACAAAAGTCAGAGATAAGATAGGTCCCCTTAAAAATAACTATGGGCATCTTACTGACAAAGAGAATGAAATGTGCTCGATTTTAAATAATTATTTTCTCTCGGTTTTTACACAGGAAGACACTAATAATATTCCGGTAATTAATTTTTATAGTGGGCCAGAAGAAGATAAATTATGTAACATCACAGTCACTAGTGAAATGGTTGTGAAGCAGATAGACCAACTGAAGCAAAATAAGTCACCGGGTCCTGATGAGGTTTTTTCAAGGGTTCTAAAGGAATGCAAAATGGAAGTCTGTGAACCATTAACTAATATTTTTAATTTATCTCTTCAAACAGGTGTAGTGTCTGATATGTGGAAGATGGCTAATGTAATTCCTATTTTTAAAACAGGGGACAAGTCGTTACCGTCAAATTACCGCCCAATAAGCCTGACCTCAATTGTAGGCAAATTACTAGAGTCAATTATAGCTCAAATTATAAGAAGCCATCTCGATAAGCATAGCTTGATTAATGATACTCAGCATGGATTCACAAGAGGCCGGTCTTGTCTAACTAATTTATTAACTTTCTTCAGTAAAGCTTTTGAGGCTGTTGACCACGATAAAGAATTTGATATTATTTACTTAGATTTTAGTAAGGCATTTGATAGAGTTCCGCACCAAAGACTGTTGAAGAAAGTAGCAGCCCATGGCATTGGGGGAAGAGTGCTCTCGTGGATCGAATCATGGCTCACAGACAGGAAGCAGAGAGTGTCCATAAATGGGGTTAAATCCGAGTGGGAATCAGTAACAAGTGGCGTTCCACAGGGATCAGTCTTGGGCCCGTTGTTGTTTATAATATATATCAATGATCTTGATGAAGGAATTACTAGTGATATGAGCAAATTCGCCGATGACACGAAGATAGGTAGGATAATTGATTCAAACGTAGATGTTAGGGAACTTCAGGAGGATTGTAGATAAATGCAAGGTTCTGAAGCTCGGGAGTGTCCATAACCCTAGCACTTATAGGTTAAATAATGTAGAACTTAGCCATACAGATTGCGAAAAGGACTTGGGGGTTATGGTAAGCAGCAACCTTAAACCAAGACAGCAATGCCTAAGCGTACGTAATAAGGCAAATAGATTACTGGGATTTATATCAAGAAGTGTAAGCAACAGAAGTCCAGAGGTCATACTGCAGCTTTATACATCATTAGTAAGGCCTCACCTAGATTATGCAGCTCAATTCTGGTCTCCATATTACAGAATGGACATAAATTCGTTAGAAAACATTCAGCGTAGGATGACTAAATTAATACATAGCATTAGAAATCTTCCTTATGAAGAAAGATTGAAGATTCTTAAGTTACATTCACTTGTTAGACGAAGAATGAGGGGAGACCTGATCGAAGTTAATAAGTGGAAGATATGTATTAATAAAGGGGATATTAACAAGGTCTTGAGGATATCTCTCCAAGAGAGAACCCGCAGTAATGGATTTAAATTAGATAAGTTTAGATTTAGAAAGGACATAGGAAAGTATTGGTTTGGAAATAGGGTAGTTGATGAGTGGAACAGTCTACCTAGTTGGGTTATTGAGGCTAGGACTTTGGGTAGTTTCAAATTTAGGTTGGATAAGTACATGAGTGGGAGGGGTTGGATTTGAGTGGGACTTGCACATCGGAGCTTGTTTCTTGGGTGACATGGAAAATTGGGTTGGTCAAATGTTTGTTAGTGGGATGAATTGTAAAGGAACTGCCTAGTATGGGCCAACAGGCCTGCTGCAGTGTTCCTCCTTTCTTATGTTATGTTCTTATGTTCTTATACCATTTTAATGTTCAATCTCTGGGACAATGCAACACAAGGGTATCTTGGTACAGACCTGCAATCAACTTCGACAACCTCTACTAGTGAGAACGGCTGGATTTGAGAGGGACCTGACCTCCCAACATCCGCGTTCTTACTTCTACTAGTGACCTACGTCTCACCTCCTGGCGCTATATAAGGCTCCATCCTGTCACTTTAACTCCATATTGTTTCAGACTATGAAACAATGCTCTTCTCCAGACTGAGCGACTGACCACCTCAAAACTTTAAGGGTGATGGACTGATTACATCGTCTTCAAGTCTCTTCTGCTTCTATCAACTTTTCTGTACTCGACTGAAGAAGCCTACTGTGTAGGCGAAACACAGGTTTGTCAGACACTGCAGACACTGTCAGACACTGCAACTTCTTGGGATCTTAATACTTGGGAATTCTTCGCTTGCCTAATTCTTGGGCACGACCTACTTCCACATTGAACAAATGTGACACCACCTATGACTGCTGCACCTCTCCTACCAACGGTTTATAAGCTCCTTCTCCGCACGTATGCCGTATTCTATTCAAGATTGATGGACTGACCACATCGACTCAAGGTTTAGGGACTGATTACCTCATTCTCCTCCTGTTCTTCAAGATTCTCCTTTGTATGGACTGATGAAGCCACTGTGTGGCGAAACGTTTCCTCAATAAAGATACCCAAGAGTTGCACATGTGTCTAATTTATCAACATGTCGGTTCTCTGAACCATTCATCAACAAATTACACACACTACACACACTACACACACTACACACACTACACACACTACACACACATACACACACACTACACACACACACACACACACTACACACACACACACACACACACACACACACACACACACACACACTACACACACACTACACACACACACTCTACACACACACACTACACACACACACACACACACACACACACACACACACACACACACACACACACACACACACACACACACACACACACTACACACACTACACACACTACACACACACACACACACACTACACACACACACACACACTACACACTCACACACACTACACGCACACACACTACACACACTCCACACACACTCCACACACACACACACACACACACACACACACACACACACACACACACACACACACACACACACACACACACACACACACACACACACACACACACACACACACACACACCACACACACACACACACCACACACACACACACACCTACACACACACACACACACACACACTACGCACACACACACACTACACACACACACTATGCACACACACACACACACACACACACACTACACACACACACACCACACACACCACACACACAACACACACACCACACACACACACCACACACACACCACACACACACCACACACACACACACACACCACACACACCACACACACACCACACACACACCACACACACACCACACACACACACCACACACACACACTACACACACACTCACACTACACACACACTACACACACACTACACACACACTACACACACACTACACACACACACTACACACACACACTACGCACACACACACACACACACTACACACACACACACCACACACACACCACACACACCACACACACACCACACACACACCACACACACACCACACACACACCACACACACACACACACACACCACACACACACCACACACACACCACACACACACCACACACACACACTACACACACACTACACACACACTACACACACACTACACACACACCACACACACACCACACACACACACCACACACCACACACACACACACACACACCACACACAACACACACACACACACACACCACACACACCACACACACACCTCACACACACCTCACACATACACACACCACACACACACACACACACCACACACACACACACACACCACACACACACCACACACACCACACACACACCACACACACCACACACACACAACACACACACCACACACACCACACACACACCATACACACACCACACACACACCACACACACACCACACACACACACTAAGTGCAATAGAGAATGGAAAAAGTACAGAAGGCAGAGAACACACGAAAATAGGGAGATCAGTCGCAGAGCCAGGAACGAGTACGCACAGGTAAGGAGGGAGGCCCAGCGACAGTATGAAAATGGCATAGCATCGATAATCAAGACTGACCCGAAACTGTTGTATAGCCACATCAGGAGGAAGACAACAGTCAAAGACCAGGTGATCAGATTAAGGACAGAAGGTGGAGAACTCACAAGAAATGATCAGGAGGTATGTGAGGAGCTAAACAGGAGATTTAAGGAAGTTTTTACAGTAGAGACAGGAAGGGCTGTGGGAAGACAGCACAGAAGGGAACATCAAGAGGGAATATACCAACAAGTGTTGGATGACATACGAACAACCGAGGAGGAGGTGAAGAAGCTCCTAAGCGACCTTGATACCTCAAAGGCGATGGGACCGGACATCTCCCCATGGGTCCTTAGAAAAGGAGCAGAGATGCTGTGCGTGCCTCTAACCACAATCTTCAACACATCCCTTGAAAATGGGCAACTACCTGAGAAATGGAAGACAGCAAATGTAGTCCCTATATATAAGAAAGGAAACAGAAACGAGGCGCTAAACTACAGACCTGTGTCTCTGACATGTATTGTGTGCAAAGTCGTGGAGAAGATTATCAGGAGGAGAGTGGTCGAACACCTGGAACGGAACAAGATTATAAATGAAAACCAGCATGGGTTCATGGAAGGCAAATCTTGTATCACAAACCTCCTGGAGTTTTATGACAAGGTAACAGAAGTGAGACACGAGAGAGAGGGGTGGGTAGATTGCGTTTTTCTAGACTGCAGGAAGGCCTTTGACACAGTTCCCCACAAGAGATTAGTGCAGAAGCTGGAGGATCAGGCGCATGTAACAGGGAGGGCACTGCAATGGATCAGGGAATACCTGTCAGGGAGGCAGCAACGAGTCATGGTACGTGAAGAGGTATCACAGTGGGCGCCTGTGACGAGCGGGGTCCCACAGGGGTCAGTTCTAGGACCCGTGCTATTTTTGATATATGTGAACGACATGATGGAAGGAATAGACTCAGAAGTGTCCCTATTCGCAGATGATTTGAAGTTGATGAGAAGAATTAAATCGGATGAGGATGAGGCAGGACTGCAAAGAGACCTGGAGAGGCTGGACATGTGGTCCAGTAACTGGCTTCTCGAATTCAATCCTGCCAAATGCAAAGTCATGAAGATTGGGGAGGGGCAAAGAAGACCGCAGACAGAGTATAGGCTAGGTGGACAAAGACTACAGACCTCACTCAGGGAGAAAGACCTCGAGGTGACCATAACACCGAGCACGTCACCGGAGGCACACATCAACCAAATAACTGCTGCTGCATACGGGCGCCTGGCAAACCTGAGAATAGCGTTCCGATACCTTAATAAGGAATCGTTCAAGACACTGTACGCTCTGTATATTAGGCCCATACTGGAGTATGCAGCACCAGTCTGGAACCCACACCTGGTCAAGCACGTCAAGAAGTTAGAGAAAGTACAAAGGTTTGCAGCAAGGCTAGTCCCAGAGCTCAGGGGAATGTCGTACGAGGAAAGGTTGAGTGAACTCGAACTGACGACACTGGAGGACAGAAGGGTCAGGGGAGACATGATAACGACATACAAGATACTGCGGGGAATAGACAAGGTGGACAGAGATAGGATGTTCCAGAGAGGGGACACAGGAACAAGGGGTCACAACTGGAAGCTGAAGACTCAGACAAGTCACAGGGACGTTAGGAAGTATTTCTTCAGTCATAGAGTCGTCAGGAAGTGGAATAGCCTAGCAAGTGAAGTAGTGGAGGCAGGAACCATACATAGTTTTAAGAAGAGGTATGATAAAGCTCAGGAAGCAGAGAGAGAGAGAGGACCTAGTAGCGATCAGTGAAGAGGTGGGGCCAGAAGCTGAGTCTTGACCCCTGCAACCACAATTAGGTGAGTACAATTAGGTGAGTACACACACACCACACACATCGCACACACCACACACATCGCACACACCACACACACACACACACCACACACACACACACACCACACACACACATACACCATGCACACACACACCACACACACACACACACCACACACACACACACCCCACACACCACACACACCACACACATCGCACACACCACACACACACACACCACACACACACACCACACACACCACACACCACACACACTGTTGCGGCCCCCTGCCAAACTAGCGGTTAAATAGTTAACCTGCCGGCCGGCAGTACCACTGGGTACGTCATCAAACCCAATGTGGGGACTGCTGAGCCGGCCTTAGAGCAGTACCTGGGTGCCTCACGGTGCGCATCTAAGCAGTAGGTACCTGACCACCTAATCGTACACGTCTACTGGCTTTAGAAACAGTAAGTTCCTGAGTGCCTCACGGTGCGCACCTAAGCAGTAGGTACCTGACCACCTAAGGGTACAGTCTATTGGCTTTAGAAACATTATGTACCTGAGCGCCTCACTGCATGCACCTAAGCAGTAGGTACCTGACCACCTAATCGTACACGTCTACTGGCTTTAGAAACAGTATGTACCTGAGCGCCTCACTGTACGCACCTAAGCAGTAGGTACCTGACCACCTAATCGTACACGTCTACTGGCTTCAGCAACATTAAGTACCTGAACTCCTCAGGGTACACATCTACGCAGTAGGTACCTGAACACCAAATAGTACCTATCTACTGGCGTTAGAAGAACCGCTCACCGCAGCTCACTGAGTCTGTTGGCCTCAGTTACTTGACGGCCGCATTCAGTGAGCTTGCAGCATGGTGTTCGGCTAGCGGTGTGTCAACCGGCTTTGGAGAGGATTTACTGGACTACCGGTGATGTCTGTGGACTCACCGTCTACGCTGATCAACTGTGGGCCGGAGTCACCGGATGCTGTTTGGTGGGACATTACATGAAGAAAAGGTTGGAGTGTTACACTGAACTGGGCCAGGACCGTAGTGTGACACTTAGGGACGTATGATGGAGTGGAACACTGAGATATGCACAGGACCGTAGTGGAACACTGAGATGAAAAGGGTGTCGTGTGACACTGAAGATGGCCTGGTTGTAGTGTACACTGAATAGTGTCATGTGACTGGCCTCGACCGGATAAGTGTCGTGAGAAACAGTTGACTGTAATATATTATTTTAAATGTTATTTAATTTATTATTTTAGCATATAGATATATATACGTATATATAGTGACACAGTAGTGTCAAGAAAGTTGTACCCTGTACAGGGTCACGAATTATTTATTATTTTTAGTAAATTGCTAATTATAATTTATTATAGTAACATGTACATATTATCATATGTTAGTTTATGTATCCCGAACTCTTTATTACAAAAGGAGTAAATCTTGCCATCTTCGAAATTACTTTTTTGTAATACACACCACACACACACACTCACCACACACTCACCACACACTCACCACACACTCACCACACACTCACCACACACTCACCACACACACCACACACACCACACACACCACACACACCACACATGCGCACACACCACACACACCACACACAAACCACACACACACACACACACACACACTACAGACAAGTGCGTATAACAAAGTAATTAGCACAACAGACCAAGTAATGGGTAATATCACTGTCATCTCGTAGAAATTGAGTTATTTAACATTTAGCCATTGTGTAACAAGCATTACCTTATATACTAAATACGTTCATTATAATTTTAAAAATAATAATTAGTAAAAGTATCGGGCTTAAAATTGCGTATTTCTTTCGGTTTCTGATTTATTCCATTGTTCATTACTTAATAATTATAATAATGAGAATAATTAGAATAATAATAATAATGATAATATACTAATATCACTTAAGGAAGGCTGGGACCAAATATCAGCATTATTAGCTATATCATCATTTGTTCTCTACATACCTGATCGCTATTGTGTAATATTTCTTGTCAAAATATACAAATATTAAATTAGGAAGATATAGTACATGTGATTAATGTTAGTATGAGCAATTTCTTACCAAAACGCTAAAAGAAAGGAAGACCTGGGATTTGAGTTCGACCTTGTGTACTTGACATCACTAATGATCAGCCTCTGTGTCAGGCTACAATTCTTCCTGGCTAACTAAGGTTTTAAAAGCCATATATATATACATATATATATATATATATATATATATATATATATATATATATATATATATATATATATATATCCCCATGTCAGTGGCCAGTACGTTGGCTTATGCCTCCAGTAAACATCTGAGATGATATAGGTATCTCTGATATAGGAATTTACCATACTGTCTCAGCTTTGTCCTTCAGGCTATATTTCTGTATTTACTTTAGCTGTTTTCCTCAGTTATTGGCTGCATCTACAACCTAATCATGTTTCATTGCATAAAGATCATAGTTTGTGATTTTTTCTTACTATAGAATTATGGAGGCAATATACAAATAACCCGCACATAGGAGAGAGGAGCTTACGACGACGTTTTAGTCCGACTTGGATCATTACAAAGTCACACTGTGACTGAAAATGGTCCAAGTCGGTCCGAAACGTCGTCGTAAGCTCCTCTCTTCTATGTGCAGGTTATTTGTGTATTGTTCCAGTCACGGTATTGTGCCTTTTTTATTGTTTATGGAGGGCAGTTTGGACTGGTCCCACTAGTCACCGACGAATTTGAATACCAACATTCTCCAGATGATCAGCGCCATTAAACTTTACTTGGACGACTTCTCCCTTTTCAATGTTACGTTGAAAATGGTATAAATTAGCGTCAAATTGATGAGTAAGACACAGCTGCAACAGTTAGCTATCTTAATTATTGAAATTTTAACCTAGCTACTAGGCTTTTACAAATACAGAGTACACAGGAGATATTACATAGGTAAGGCCCATCTGCGCTGGTTATCACATGGTCCTGTGTTACGAAGAGTTATCCTTCTCGGTAGTTATCCTGCAATCAAAACCCATCCTTCGACTAGTGGTTATCCTTTGTGAAGGCTTACTCAGCCCTGTAAAAACTTCAGACAGTATTACTCAGGCTGGCTCCTCCTCAGGAAAATTAATGAATAGAAAAAGAAATAATAATTCACAAAGATAAACACTTTATTTATTAAATTAAACATAAAACAATAAAACATGAAAGGTATATCCTATTTGAAAGAAAAATGAAAAATGAAATGAATAAAATAACATTTGAACTCAACACTAATATCTACAATGGTGTCTGGTGTTGGTGACACTGTTGTTGAAACCGTAGCCGTTGCTGATGATAAGGGGGGGGTCGCAGGTGTTGGTGACCATCCACTGGCTAGTTCTTCACAGTATACCAGTGAGTATTCTATCCCGAAGACAGGAAAGCAGGTTCTTTACCACTGCAATGCTGTGGAGTTACGTCCTGCAATTTCATACAGGTGCACAGGTACTTCAATACAACCTGGAGAAGTCTCTGGACGTTAGTCCTTCTCCTGTTCTACTCGTTGATTGCCAGGTGACCCTCTCTGACATCCAAGCTGGAAAGATAGACAGGTTACCCACTGCTTAAATAATCACTCTTCATGGTAGTGTACAATATTCAAAAGACGTGGTGATTATTACAACAGTCAACCTAGAGCAAGACTGAAAGGACTAAGTTTATTATTGGTCAAAAGTGAAGCTTTCAACCAATAAATCCACTAGAATACAAGGCAGGCATGTACTTACAGTAGAGTTGGGAGCTGTGAGTCTAGTGATTTACTGTTTAACCAGAGCCCCACACGTCACCTTTCGGGGGGGGGGAGAAGAGGGAGGGGACGGGATAGCGGGAGCTAGACTGACCCTACCTTAACAAGTAGCCGGCAGACAAACTATCAATTTCAGGGAGGGGGAGAAAAGGCGGGAAAAACGGGAGCGTGACTTACCCTACCTTAACTAGTAGCCGGCAGACAAACTATCAATTTCAGGGAGGGGGAGAAAAGGAGGGAAAAACGGGAGATTGATTTACCCTATCTTAACTAGAAGCCGGCAGTGAAACTACTGATACTATATATATTCCCTCTACACCTATGTATTGAACTTTTCCCTCACACTCCCCCATACCAAGACTTATAGTCAAGGAGTATAAGAAGAATAGGCGAGGAAAAAGTTCTAACATGTTGAAGTCGTGTAAGGCAACAAATCTTCTACTGACTGTCACGACTTAACCAGTCAGAGAAATAATTGGATGAACCATTGATATACACAATATGGAACTTAAAAGCCTGGAGTGCCAATGTCCACCTCAAAAGGCGACTGTTGGTTCCCTTAAAAGTTTCTAGGTATATCAAAGGTTTGTGGTCCGTTTCTAAAATGAATTCTTTTCCCAACAAATAAAATTTAAGTTTGGAGATACCCCACACAAGGGCTAAACATTCCTTTTCTATTGTGGAGTATCTTGTTTCTGCGAAAAGGAGTTTCCGGCTTAGGAAGCATGCAGGGAAGGGAGTACCATCATGGTATTGTAGCAACACTGCACCTAAGCCAGTATTGGAGGCATCAGTTCTCAAACTAAATGTTTTATTAATAACTGGAATCTTAAGTATAGGGTCTTTCAAAAAGATACTTTTAATCTCATTAAACTTTTCCCGAGCTACGTCGGAAAGTTCAAGAGGTTCCTTCACAGACTTTTTAAGGAAGTCCGATAAGATGCCTGTAAGATCAGCAAGATTCGGGATAAACCGTGCATAAAAATTTACAGAACCAAGAAAGCTTCGCATGAGCTTCTTGGTTTTGGGGAATTTAAATTCTAATAAAGCTTTGATCGTACTGGGGAGAGGCTGCAGAGTGTTATTAGAAAGTATCAGTCCAAGATATCTAATCCTATTATACCCAAGGAAGCATTTCTTCGGCTTGGCAGTGAGGCCATGTGAGCGTAACCTACGCAAAACTGATGTTAATGTTTGGATATGTTCGCCCCACGTAGATGTCATTACGTAAATGTTATCAAAATAAACTGAAACATTTGGCATATTACCCAAGACCTTTCTCATCAGTCTCACGTAGGTAGCACAGGCAGTTACCAAACCGAAGGGCATAGTTCTATACTGCATGAATCCTTGGTGTGTAGGAAAAGCGGTGTACTGCTTAGAAGAAGGATCTAACATTACTTGATATGCCTGCGCAATATCAATCTCTGAAAAGAAGGACGAGTCATAAAATTTGTGTAGATCGCTATCTATTAAGGGCATAGGCTCAGCATCCCACCGAGTTATAGCATTAAGGCCTCTGAAGTCAATAGCAAGTCTATATGAATTATCCTCCTTCTTAACCATGACTACTGGTGAACAATATGAAGATACTGAAGGTTCAATGATCTTTAGTTTTAATAATTTGTCTACCTCTCGGTCAAATGCATCCCTAAGGTGAACTGGAACTGGGTATAATTTCCGTTTGATAGGATTGTCCGTCACTAAGTCAATCTTATGGACTACCGTGGAGGTAACACCTGGAATATCAGTAAAGACGTCTGAAAAGTTACTCACACATTGAAGTAGTTCATGTCTCTTATGGTCATCCAAAGATTCATTAATATTAATGTTGGTTGCATCCGAGTGGTCAAGAGTCACCAAGTCATGTAGTTCTTCATCATAGTCTAAGTTAGAGGTGTCAATTACGCACACTTTACATTCTTCAGTTGTCTTATCAAGTTTGTGTGGAAAAACTAAGTCAAAGTTGTTAAGGCAGTTAACCGAATTTCTTCGGTAATATTTCTTAAGGATGTTGATATGATAAAGCTTAGGTTTCCCCTTGACTTCTATGAGGTAGTCAACTTTCCCACAAATTTTTAATACTTTATATGGACCTTTCCATGCTACTAATAATTTATTTGACTTGATAGGCAAAAGTACAAGAACTTCATCTCCTACTTTAAAACTTCTCCTCTGACTTTTGGAGTCAAAATAGGTTTTGTACTGGTCCATTGACAAACTTAAGTTTTTCGAAACTATGTCAGAGGTCTCCTCAAGTTTGGATCTAAGGTCAAGGAGAAACTGGTAAGAAGACTGAACCTCCGCATTTACCTCCTCATTAGTCCATAAGTCATGAAGGATGGACAATGGGCCTCTGGCCTGTCTACCATAGAGAAGTTCAAAAGGTGAAAACCCCAAAGAGTCACTGGGAACTTCCCTCATGGCAAACAAAGCACAGGGTAGGTAACGATGCCACTCCTTAGGTTTAAGGGAGCAAAGTTTCCTTAAAATGGACTTGAGAATCGAATGCTGGCGCTCAATCCTCCCATTACAGCTGGGATGATAGGGTGTGGTGAAGAGAGGCTTCACTCCCAGAAGTTGGTATAGATGTTGCATCAAGTCAGATGTGAATTGTGTCCCACGGTCAGACAAAATTTCTCTAGGGATGCCCACTCTAGAGAAGATGGACAAAAGGGCTTCAGCCACCTCTATAGTAGTTATGGTCTTTAATTAAGGGAACGGCTTCAGGAAAACTCGAAGCATAATCAACTAATGTTAATATATATCTATGTCCCCCAGATGAAAGTGGAGATAAAGGACCAACGATGTCAATAGCTACTCTTTCAAACGGTACCGTAAAGATAGGCATTTTGACCATAGGTACTCGCCTGGTACCTCTGGAGGATGACAGTTGGCAAACTTTACACGATCTACAATAGTTAGTGACATCTGAGGACATTTTAGGCCAAAAATAGGTTTCCCTAATTTTATTTAAAGTTTTACGATGCGAGAAATGTCCGGCCACTGGCAGGTCATGAGCCATTTTAAGAACAGTCTCTCTGCATTGACTTGGAACAACTAAGATGGAATAGTCTATCTCATCTGAATTTAATTTGAATACTGACTTGTACAAGATACCTTTTATATATTCAAATTTATATGAAAAGTTTTTCCTTTGGATAACTTGATTTTGTTTAGCGGCATTATGGCAATTCTGAAGAGAAGGGCAATTACGTTGTAAATTGACAAAGGAGTCCTTCGATATATCTAAAGGCTTAAAGTCAGGGAAAATCAAAGGATGGACAGTAGGAGAAGCCTGGGCTTTGGTCTGAGCCCTAGTCAAGACATTTATGGTATCGGAGGTGATATCTTCACTTTCATCTAACAAGTGAACCGGTGATCCTACTTCCTCGCTTTCGAGAGTATCATCACTGGTTTTTAATCCCACATGAATCTCGCGAGACATTGTCTCATCTGAACTTTCGAGGGGCTTCTCTGACTCTACAGGAAGAGGATCTGAAACACTTATATCCATCTTTGGTGATGAAAGGTCAACCTCAGAAGGAAGAATGGCACCTTTTACATTACCTATTAGTATGGAGCAAGAAGTGATGGGAGCTATTACGGCTTCAGACCAACCTGTGAACCATTTAGACCTAATGTAACAACGGATGGTAGGAAAAGTGTCTGTACGGCCCAAGTAGTCTGAAAGTATAGCAGAGGAATGAGTGTCTTTAAGGTTAGGAAACAGCTTATCAGAAATGACTATACATGTGCATCCAGTGTCTCGTAAAATGGTAGATACATTAAGTCCATTAACTGTTCCTGAACAGAAGGGTGCTTGGTCATTACAGTCTTTAAAACATCTTCCAACTTTTTGGACCTTCTTAGAAGGACAATCGGGACGTTTATGTCCCTTAACACCACACAAATGTCAAACAGGAATAAAAGAAGTCATTTTACTTTCCACTAGAGGCTTTGATTTCTTAAGGTCTGATGAACCCTTGCCCTTAGGGTTCGATCCCTTTAGGTTTTTATAGGAATTGTGAGCCTCAGCATACAGGTCAGCAGCCTCAGCAACTTCCTCAGCTTTAATCAGGTTACGTTCTCTGATGAATGTTCGTATCTGATGGGGAAGAGCTGTCAGGAACTGGTCAGCAACCATGAAGTCTCGAAGAGATTCATAACTGTGATCAATTCCTGAACTCTCTATCCAAAAGTCGAACAAACGAAAGAGTGTTACCTGTAACTGCTGAAAGTTCTGGCCAGGCTGTAAGGTGGCATACCTGAAATCTTTCCTGTAAGAATTAGTGGTTTTTTTATATGCTTTAAGGATTGCCTTCTTTAGTAGGTTATAATTACATATGATATCCTGTGACAAAGTTGCATAGATATTCAAGGCTGTACCAGAAAATAACATTCCTAACCTGGTAGCCCAGGTGTCAGCAGGCCATTCACAGAGGGTAGCGGTATTTTCAAACCTGATAATGTAAGAAGTTATGTCTTCCCCCTCTGTGAAGGGAGGTAAATTAGGTGTTGGAATATGTGCACTAGCTGCACGTTGTTCCATTACTCCTTCATCTATTGATGTTGTGAGAAAGTTAACTTCTTATTCTCTAATTCAAGGCGAGTTTGTTCGAGCTCGCGATCCTTTTCTCTCTCTCTTAACTCATATTCTCTGTCCTTTGCTCTTTCCTCAAGTTCCCTTAATTTAACCTGTTCCTCACGTATCTTAGCTCTGTCCTCACGATCAAGTCTATCACGCTCCTTTTTGTCTTCTCTTTCAATTCTCTCTCTCTCCTTTTTCTCTTCTCTTTCCCTTTCTAACTGTCTTTCTTCTCTCTCAATTCTCTCTCTTTCAAATCTTTCCTGGATCTCAACACTAATGAAAGATTCTAAATTTTTCCCTGTTATTCATAACTTACTTCCAGCATTCATCCAAAACTGGTATTCATCCATGCTTGTAAGAAGAACTTAAACTATCAGGGGAAAATGAAACGGGTATTAAAGAAAACGGAGGGTTCAATTCCTGCTCCGCTCAAACTGTAAATAAACCAGAGGGCTCGATCCCTGCTTCAATTAAACAATATGTATTAACGAAAACGAAGGGTTCTATGCCGGCTCTGAGCAAACAGTAAGTAGAATGGGGTCCCTTGACCATCCAATCTTCTCACCAACAAATCAAGAGTGTCCTATGACAGTTCCCTTGATACAATGAAAAGCACAATGAAACAAGTTGTCACTGGAAAATCTCGGGTCCCTAGAGTCTAATCCTCCAAAGTGTTTCAAGCTCCAAAAAGGTGGCAGAATTAAATATTATATCCTGCCTGACTTGACTTACAATAAATTGAGACTATAACAATCACCAAATCTTTCAAATACCTGTACTGTAGTCCTACCATAGATTATTATTATTATTACAATCAAGGGGGAAGCGCTAAACCCGGAGGATTATACAGCGCCTGGGGGGGGATGTGGAAGGCATTCAGGCTTAATTTGGGGAACTGGAGCACAGATCCAATTCCCTAAATCAAGAGCCCCTCACCAACATCAAGGAACCTTCCTTGAGGGGAGTCCTACCATAGAGAATGATTACTCATGGCTGGTGGTAACCGTTTGTGGTATGCAGTGTTGAAGGTCCAATGGTAGATTCGAGATGGAGTTGAATCTTGAGTCAGTAGCGTTAATCCTGGCAAGGTCGCCACTTGTGAAGGCTTACTCAGCCCTGTAACAACTTCAGACAGTATTACTCAGGCTGGCTCCTCCTCAGGAAAATTAATGAATAGAAAAAGAAATAATAATTCACAAAGATAAACACTTTATTTATTAAATTAAACATAAAACAATAAAACATGAAAGGTATATCCTATTTGAAAGAAAAATGAAAAATGAAATGAATAAAATAACATTTGAACTCAACACTAATATTTACTATGGTGTCTGGTGTTGGTGACACTGTTGTTGAAACCGTAGCCGTTGCTGATGATAAGGGGGGGGGTCGCAGGTGTTGGTGACCATCCACTGGCTAGTTCTTCACAGTATACCAGTGAGTATTCTATCCCGAAGACAGGAAAGCAGGTTCTTTACCACTGCAATGCTGTGGAGTTACGTCCTGCAATTTCATACAGGTGCACAGGTACTTCAATACAACCTGGAGAAGTCTCTGGACGTTAGTCCTTCTCCTGTTCTACTCGTTGATTGCCAGGTGACCCTCTCTGACATCCAAGCTGGAAAGATAGACAGGTTACCCAATGCTTAAATAATCACTCTTCATGGTAGTGTACAATATTCAAAAGACGTGGTGATTATTACAACAGTCAACCTAGAGCAAGACTGAAAGGACTAAGTTTATTATTGGTCCAAAGTGAAGCTTTCAACCAATAAATCCACTAGAATACAAGGCAGGCATGTACTTACAGTAGAGTTGGGAGCTGTGAGTCTAGTGATTTACTGTTTAACCAGAGCCCCACACGTCACCTTTCGGGAGGGGGGGGGAGAAGAGGGAGGGGACGGGATAGCGGGAGCTAGACTGACCCTACCTTAACAAGTAGCCGGCAGACAAACTATCAATTTCAGGGAGGGGGAGAAAAGGCGGGAAAAACGGGAGCGTGACTTACCCTACCTTAACTAGTAGCCGGCAGACAAACTATCAATTTCAGGGAGGGGGAGAAAAGGAGGGAAAAACGGGAGATTGATTTACCCTATCTTAACTAGAAGCCGGCAGTGAAACTACTGATACTATATATATTCCCTCTACACCTATCTATTGAACTTTTGCCTCACATCCTTCCAGTAGTTGTTTCCGCAAGTAGTAATCCATCCATCAATAATCACATTTCCATAGTAAGCACTAACAAAAACCATAAAGACTAAAGTCGCTACATCTCCATATTATGTTCATACTTACACTGTTTCTCGTAATCAAGCTTTCGTCTCTCTCTCTCTCTCTCTCTCTCTCTCTCTCTCTCTCTCTCTCTCTCTCTCTCTCTCTCTCTTCTTCCCTGATGTCCTCTCTTACCATACTCTCATTTCCTTTACTAAGCAATCATCTCCTCCTTTCTGCCTTCATTATCTTACCCTGATGAATTGCTTTGTTAGTATCATCATATATCACTATGCACTTCGTTTATCAACATGGTATCATTTCTGCATTTATTGAAACTCTCTTTTTATTATTTAAAAGAGACTTATAACGTCTAGGACTGTATCTCCGGGTCCTGTTTTCCATGATTCAACTCACTGATGGATAGGCAGCCTTTTTTTTTTTTTCTAATTTTTTAATACTGCTTTAAAAAAACGTTTTATCGCCGTTTATTGTCTTGGTTTCTTAATCAGGAATGAGGAAACAAAACACTTCCTCTACACTTCACTCCTTCAAGTGTTGTTAATTTTATACTCAATTGCATTGCATCTTACACCTCTTGTAGTTCACACTTCTTTTTTTTACCAAGTAACAGCCGATATGGTAAATAAAAAATTTTGATAGCAGATAGGATTTAACTAGGACGTTCATTAGTATATGTTTTGCCACCCAGTGGCTTTATCAATTTATTCATTAGACTGAATAATATACTGGTATGCGAAATGACTCGTTAAGTAAAAATTCTAGTTAAAAGACTCATGAAATCGTAATGTCACGTTTGTAAACAAAGTGTACCATGCGTCGGTCTGGAGTTTCGAGATTCTCTAGCCGCGGGCTCAAGCCCCGCCCTTGGTATGGTTTGTTCTAGTTACAAGGTGTGAAAGCGTTATTGAGGACGTTTATCTCAGAACCTGGGCTTCACTGACAACCTCTCGCTCACTTTCTGGGAGAAAATGGTCATTGTAGACTCTGTGTAACTTTGCTACTACTACTACTACTATTGCTGTTACTATTACTAGCATTATTCTTTCCTTTCTTAAATTATTCAAAATTATTGTTGCTAGTTTGGCAGGATAACAAATATTGTTTTAGTACAATATTTTGCCACGTTTATGACCAGCAATTTCGCTTCCAACGAATTTATTTTTATTTGTACCCAGTATACAATCGCCCGAGTATGAAATACTTGGAGTGTCGCCTCACAAACACTGACATTACAAGTTTAAACACACAAACACAACTTGTTTGTGGAGATATTTAGTTGAAATTTGCTCGGCTTTGTGTACTGTGTTGACAATGCATGATATCCAGCATGCGCTGTTTTTTATTGTTTACTTATCATGCCTCAGCATTCCATATCTTCCTCTTGTGACTTTGAACTCTACTTTCCTTCTTTGATATAAGAGAATCACCGTTTTCTGTTTACCGTTGTTTTGTGCTGTTTTGTTTTCCTGCGTCTGGAGTTTTGAGACTCTCTGATCGCGGGTTCTATCCCCGTCCGTGGTATGGTTTGTAATGTGTTTTATTGTGGCTGTTGTCATATAGTGATTTGCAAGTACTAACAAGGAATATTGTCTATTTTAGAACTACAAGGTATTGATATCATTACAGAGAGAACATGTGTCCTGCATCCAGTGCCTCTGTGTTACACATAGCTCTGTATAGCCCTTGTGGTTTAGCGCTTCTTTCTGATTATAATAATAATAATGTGCTACACATAAGGTGTCTCCTGTAGTCTCAGCATGGAAGCCAAATTCAACTCATTATTTGCATTCTAAACATTATACTCGACAATGTACATGACTAGTAATGCCAGATGTAAGATACTTACCAGTATTTTTATCATAGGATGGAAATATTCAGATGTAAGTTAGTTCGTTAATTGAATTATACCTAACTGAGAAAAATGAATATTAGAATTTCTAGAAATTGGGAAAAAAAGAATCAGCTTGACATAATTCAAGGCCATAATTTTCGATAGCCTAACACGCGAAACTAACACTGACTTTTTTTTCATCTGTGACTTTTTCCTTCCTTAGGAAATCTGCCTTAACTGTCACCATTTTGTCTCATTGCAATTAAATGTGGTCCAACCTTAATATCAGAACAAATTATGTTTTAACATGCACCAAGCAGGATCACGAATGTAAATAAAACACCATATTCCTATAGATGCTAATAAAATTTCCTTCACTGTACAAAGTTTGAAAAGTCTAGGGTCGTAGAATATTTTTATAAAGGCTTTGTCTTCCGCCGAGCAGTGGGGAGGAGAGCAGCAGGAACAAAGAGTGTTGGGAAGGGCACTGCAACATATAGGTTATTTCCGGTTGGGTCACTTTTGATGTACAAATGTTTACAATTTTTGCCAGCACAAGTAAAGCCGGGTGGAGAAATCGAAACAAAAAGTTCTTTTGTCTTGTTCTATGAACACAGGTTTTTGAATGGTTTTGGTTTACAGATTTTTCCCATGTGCATTGGTTGGTTCTTCAGCCACAGTTTCAACATTGCTGCAACTTTCTCGTGTGAAAATGGCAATGCTGATGGACGACGGAAATATAATTCATGTTGCTGGATCTCCAAGTTTGTCTAGGTTCTTTAATTCTCAGTTATCTGAAGCTTTTTTTGACCTGAGTGGCATGTAGGCAAGATGCAGCACGTCTTCCAGCTTCAACAGCAAACATGAGGATACCGACGCTCTGTGGGACTTAGATATATCTAGCGCTGCCAGATGTAAAAATCAGGTTTAGACTATTTTGCTATTTGTCAGATTATTTTGTTGTTGGGAAATACCTTTCACGGATCAGTGACCTGGAAACTTTGTCACCGATATAGGGGAATACCCATCAGTGATGTACATCAGTGGTGAACAATACCCATCAGTGATGTACATCAGTGGTGAACAATACCCATCAGTGATGTACATCAGTGGTGAACAATACCCATCAGTGATGTACATCAGTGGTGAACAATACCCATCAGTGATGTACATCAGTGGTGAACAATACCCATCAGTGATGTATATCAGTGGTGAACAATACCCATCAGTGATGTACATCAGTGGTGAACAATACCCATCAGTGATGTACATCAGTGGTGAACAATACCCATCAGTGATGTACATCAGTGGTGAACAATACCCATCAGTGATGTATATCAGTGGTGAACAATACCCATCAGTGATGTATATCAGTGGTGAACAATACCCATCAGTGATGTATATCAGTGGTGAACAATACCCATCAGTGATGTACATCAGTGGTGAACAATACCCATCAGTGATATATATCAGTGGTGAACAATACCCATCAGTGATGTATATCAGTGTTGAAAAATACCGAAATGATGAATAAGACTCTGGTGTATCTTTATTTTGTAGACGTTTCGCTCATCCGTGGCTTTATTGATACAATACAATGACATCATCTGCTGCACCTTATCCAGTATTCCTGCCTGTCCTTCAGACTCTTCAAGATTACATCGCTCATTCTAGGCAGCTAGGGGACTGATTACCTCGTCTTCTACTGTCTTCTGTGTATAACTTTTCAGTTTTCAGATTATGTCAATGAACTGCACTGATAATGCCACTGGACGGCGTAACGTCTACAAAATATACCCAGATGTTGCACGTGTCTATCACCTGTCAGTGATATTAGAAATTCCTGCAAGAGGAGTTACAAACAACTGTAAGGGATTTGAATGGCACATGTCTAGGAAACACCTGTCAGAAGCTGTCAGACGCCTGAAAAATATCTGCCATTTCCGTAACACGGAGTGAAAAGGATAACTGGGAGGGACTGTGGGTGGAAAAGTAGACCACGAGGATAAACAGGACGTTGAGGGGAAAGAGGAAGGAACAGAGGAGATAGATAAAGGAAGGGGAAATAAGGTCAATGAATAAAACTGAAAAAAAGGAAAGGAGGTCGGAGGAGAAAGGGAAGTGTGTAAAGGAACGAGGGGAGAGGGACAAAGCAAACTAGACAAGGTGAATAAGATTGAAAAATAAATTGAAAGAGAAATCTTGGGGAAGAAAGTGGGAGGGGAAGAGAGAATGAACAGAGGAAGAAGATAAGAGGTAGAGGTAGAAGGGGAAGGAACACTCAAATTAGGAGAAGGAATAATTGAGGCAGAAGATGGAAGCACTTAATGGAAGGAAGGAAACATGTGAAGGGTGGAAGGGGAATTCTTAGAGGGGAGGGAACGTAGAAGGGAGGTAGGAAGAAGGGGACATCTGAAGGAAAAGAAAGGAAGGTGGGGAAAGGAATATTTCAGTGAGTGATGAGAACAATTAATGGAAGAGAGGGATCACAGGGATCCCAC
The DNA here is from genome assembly GCF_038502225.1 of Cherax quadricarinatus. Classification (NCBI taxonomy): domain Eukaryota; kingdom Metazoa; phylum Arthropoda; class Malacostraca; order Decapoda; family Parastacidae; genus Cherax; species Cherax quadricarinatus. The sequence continues at coordinate 36,872 of NW_027195832.1, forward strand.
TATAAAAGTGGGAACATAGGAAGGTGGAGAGAAATGGGGGAACACACGGAGAGGATACGAAAGGCAGCATTGAAAACACATTCGAAAACACAAGAAGAAAGAGAAAATAAGAAAGGGAGAAGGGAAAGAGGAAAAGAAAAGGGCAATCGCGGGAAAGAAGGGAGAAGGGAGGGAATGATGGAAAGATAAGTTTAGTAGTGTGAATCTTGATGCCTGTTTTTACCATGTAGAACACTGAACACACACACACACACACACACACACACACACACACACACACACACACACACACACACACACACACACACACACACACAAACTAAACTACAGACAAGTGTCACTGACGTGTATAGTATGCAAAGTCACGGAGAAGATTATCAGGAGGAGAGTGGTGGAGCACCTAGAAGGAAAGAAGCTTATAACCGATAAACAGCACGGATTCAGGAAAGGAAAATTTTGTGTCACAAACCTACTGGAGTTTTATGACAAGGTAAGGAAGGTAAGACACGAGAGAGAGGCAGGTAGATTGCATTTTCTAGGACTGCAAGAAGTCCTCCGACACTGTTTCTCGCAAGAGATTAGTGCAAAAGCTAGAAGATTAGGCACGCATAACAGGAAGGGCACTGCAGTGCATCAGAGAATACCTGTCAGGGAGAAAACAACGAGTCATGGTACATGACGAGGTGTCAAAGTGGGCGCCTGTGACGAGTGGTCATTCCTAGGACCAGTGCTATTTTTGGTATATGTGAATGACACAAGGGACGCGATAGACTTAGAAGTGTTCCTGTTTGAAGATGATGTGAAGTTAATGAGGAGAATTAAATCGGATGAGGATCAGGTAGGACTACAAAGAGATCTGGACAGGCTGCAAGCCTGGTGGAGCAACTGGTTCTTCAGTTTTTTTTTTTAACACATCGGCCGTTTCTCACCATGGTAGGGTGGCCCGAAAAATATAAACTTTCAGCATCATTAACTCCATCACTGTCTTACCAGAGACGCGCTTACACCAGAGTTATAAAACTACAACTTTAACATCCCTCCTTCAGAGAGCAGGCATTGTACTTCTTAACTCCAGGACTGAAGTCTGGCCTGCCGGTTTCCCTGAATCACTTCATAAATATTACCCTGTTTACACTGTAACAGCACTTAGTCCTAAAAACCATTTATCTGCATTCGCTTCTATCTAAAGCGCTCACTCATGCTTGCTGGAAGTCCAAGCTCCTCACACACAACCTACTTTACCCCCTTCCTCCAACTTTTCCTAGACCGACCTCTACCCCGCCTTCCCTCCATAGAGATTTATACACTGTCAAAGTCATTCTATTTTGTTCCACCCTTTCTGGATGCCCGAACCACCTCAACAACCCCTCCTCAGACCTTTGGATAATAGTTTTGGTAATCCCACACCTTCTAATTTCTAAACTATAAATTCTCTGCATTATATTCACACCACAAGTTGCCCTCAGACACAACGTTTCCACTGCCTCCAGCCTTCTCCTTGTTGCAACATTCACAACCCATGCTTCGTACCCATATAAGAGCGTTGGTTTAACTATGCTCTCATACATTTCTCTCTTTGCCTCTATGGATATGGTTCTTTGTCTCCACAGACTCCTCAGTACACGACTCACCTTTTTCCCTTGTCAATTCTGTAATTCGCCTCATTTTTCATAGACCCATCTGCTGACATGTCCTCTCCTAAATATCTGAATGCATTCACCTCCTCCATACTCTCTGCCCCCAATCTAATATCCAATCTTTCGTTACCTAATTTCTTTTGTTACTCATCACCATACTCTTTCCTATATTCACTTTTAACTTTCTTCTTTTACATACCCTACCAAACTCGTCCACCAATCTCTGCAACTTCTCTTGAGAATCTCTCAAAAGCACAGTGTCATCAGCAAAGAGCAACTGTTACAACTCCCACTTTGTGTTAGATTATCTTTTACCCCACACACCTCTTGCCAACACCCATCTATAAATATACTGAACAACCATGATGTCACCACATATCCTTGTCTAAGGTCTACTTTTACTGGGAAATAATCTTCCTCTCTCCTTCATACTCTAACCTGAGCCTCACTATGTTCTAAAAAATAAAGGTTTTTCACTCCTTTCAATAACGTACCTCCTACTTCGTACATAGGCAACATCTGCCATATTGCCCCCCTCCACTATCTACCCTGTCATACGCCTTTTCCCAAATCCTTAAATGCTATGAAAATTTCTTTACCCTTATCTAAATACTGTTCACCTATGTTTCAATGTAAACACTCGGTCTACACACCCCCTACCTAAACTAACTCTGTTCGTCTGCTATCCTACTCTCCGTCTTACTCTTACTTCACGAACTTCCCCCACATTCACAACTGGTTCTTCCTCACTCCTACAGGATGTTAGTCCTCCTCGTCCTATACACGAAATCGCAGCTTCCCTATCTTCATCAGCATTTAACAATTCCTCAAAATATTCCCTCCTTACCGATTCCTCTCTCTCTCCATTTAATAGCTTTTCTCTCCTATTTTTTAACCATAAAATCCATTTGTTCCTTAGGTTTCCTGAACTTATTAATATCACTCCAAAACTTTTTCTTATTTTCAACAAAATTTGTTGATAACATCTTACCCACTCTCTCATTTGCTTTCTTTTTACATTGCTTCACCACTCTCTTAACCTCTCTTTTCCTTTACGTATACAACTCCCTCCTTGCATCACTTCTTCATAAAAAATCTCGTGTGCTAACTTTTTCTCTCTTACAATTGGCAAACAGGCGAAATTATTTACAAACATTGTCTCTACGTCCACAGCATGATTCGAACCTTCTAACTCTGTATGAAAGTCAAGAGTACTTTACCACTGAGCTAGACCCGAGATAAGTATGGGCGCTTAGCCAAAGCTAAGCGATGTTAACCCATACCCCGGGCACCAAGCTCAGTTTGGGTTTAGCTCAATGGTAAAGTACTGTGGGCTCTGATACAGAGTTAGCAGGTTCGAGTCCTGCTGTGGATGTAGACACAATGTTTGTAAATAATTTCACCTGTTTGCGAATTGTTAATACATACATATATATACATATTCATATACATGTCGTGCCGAATAAGTAAAACTGGTCAATTAACAAGAATTTATGTAAAATTAGGCCCTTCCTAAAATTTTCTCTTATACCTTTGAAGATATATTGTTCTTCACTTGTGTTAATGTAAAAATTAATAATTTTGTACCAAAAGAATCTTAGAAAACTTACCTAACCTTAATATAAAAAGCACAATTTAATTTAGCCTAATGGAACTAAATATGTTTTAGGTAAGTTTATAATAATTTAATAATAAACACCAAGAAATATATTTTTCGTTAGGTTCAGAATGATTTTTGCGAAATTAATGCATACACAAATTTTCGCTTGCCTTATTCGACAAAAATACCATTGCTATTTAAGCAAAGATATTAAATTTTACCTATTCGGCAATATATATATATATATATATATATATATATATATATATATATATATATATATATATATATATATATATATATATATATATATATATATATATATATATATATATAGTGTATATATTCAAAACAGTTACCTTGATAAAGAAAACTCGCAACATAAACTCCAGCAAGTTACATTAATCAGTATTAGTAAAAAATAGCAATAAATCGTTAAGGTCACCCTTGCCTGACGCTCCTCAGTAACCTGACAGCAGTGGTACGAGGAGGTGTTGTGCATTCGCTGCCTGGATGAGGTAGAGTGCGGACGTGCTTTGCACCCCTCTACTGTTTTCCCAGACGAGCTAATCAGTCAACGACATGGTGCCAGGTGTTCGCAGGAGAGTGAATACTGTGGGCATTGAACTTATTAGTGGGGCTTTAACACCTACGTCAGTCGATGTGTTATTGCCCAAAATTATACGAGAGACATATGGCATCAGAGACGAGGATTTATATGGAGTGGCACTGAACGGTGTATATAGAATTTTCGTGAAAGTGCTAACTGCTCAAGTATACGAGGCTTTGGTTGATCGTTACCAAGATGTCTGCATTACTGTAACACCGGCAGTGAGGGTCAAGTTGATTGATGTCTCACGACATTATTCGTGGGTTAAGCTCCGCAACGTGCCTTTTGAGGCTGATGAGGTAGATATTCGAAAAGTTTTCGAACGTTATGGAACTGTACATCTGGCCCAACCTGGCAAATGGGTAAAAGGTGCTTACACAGGATTTCCTGAGGGTTCTTTTAATCTCAAGATGACGCTTAGGCATCCTATACCCTCGTATGTATATCTCGAGGAGTTTAGAACCCAGGTAATGGTAGCGTATGCGGGGCAGAGGCGTACGTGCCGACTGTGTGGCGAATTTGACCATATGGCGGCAGACTGTGGCAAGCGGAGTATGGCTCCTGGGCCGGCAAGGGGCGGAGCACCTGCGCATGAGCACCCAATGCCTAAGGAAGAACGGGGGCAAGGAGGAGGGCGTGGTCGCATGTGGAGTGAAGAGGTAGTGGCTCCTCCAGTGGAATCGGAAGAAGTGGTGATCCATGACTCACCTGGCCCATCAACAGTGGCTCCTGGGCCGGCGAGGGGCGGAGCACCTGCGCATGAGCACCCAATGCCTAAAGAAGAACGGGTGCAAGGAGGAGGGCGTGGTCGCATGTGGAGTGAAGTGGTGGTGGCTCCTCCTGGGGAATCGGAAGAAGTGGTGATCCATGAATCACCTGGCCCATCAACAGTGCAGTTGTCAAGTGAGGAGGTACAGGAGGGCGCAGCAGTGAAGGCTATTGAGGAGGAGTTGGAGACGGTGATACAGGCTATGTTACAGTCTACGGAGGGGGAGAGTTACAGCGAACAAGACCCTGGGATCAGGGTAGAAGGTGTGTGTGGGGAAGGGGAGGATCAGGTGGCACCTGTGGTGGACAGTGCGAGTGCCATGGAGGGGCATGGAGGCGGATTAAGGGTGGTAGAGGTGGAAGTCCATTGTGCTGGCTCCCAGGACTCAGATATGGAAACTGAGGGAGCTACAAGGAAAAGGGCAGCAGCGTCAGATTCGGACGATGTTCTGACACCGGCGCAAAGGCCGGGGAAAAAGACATGGGGTTCTGGTACCCAGAGTGACTCTGCGAGAGGGCCACAACAGAAGGGGGGGGGGAGGGTTGGGAAGGAGGGGGGAAAATGTGGCAAAGGCACAGTCCAGGGGAACAGTCTGAAAGGGAAGAATCTTGACATGAGGCGGGGAAGGAAACCTTAAGCTGGCCTCAGGTGTGTAACAATAAATATTAATGGTCTGTGTGATGGTGTTAAACGGGAGTGCTTCAGGATGTTTTTGAATAGGTATAAGGTTGACGTAGCTTTTGTGCAGGAGCACAATTTTAAGCTTGGTCGTGAATTAGTGGTCCCTGGGTATCAGGCTTATGTGTTGCCGTCTGAGCGTTTAAAAGGAGGAGTGGGTGTGTTGATCAGGGAGGCGGGCCCGTTTGTATTGCATAGGAAAGAGGGGGGGGGAGGGGGCAGAGTAGTGCGTGTGGAAGGATGGTGGATGGGAGAGAGAGTGGCGTTTGTGTGTGTGTATGCCCCAGCAGAAAGTGACGTGAAAGTTAAGATGGATTTTGTGCGGGAGGAGCTCATGTATTACCTACGCACGTTACCGTCTGTCGCGATTGTGGGGGGGGATTGGAATTGTGTAATTAAGAAGACAGACGTGGAACCCAGAGGAGCGGGATATTTTTCCTCAGTCTTGGGGGGCCTGCTTAGAGATCTTCAGTTACGTGATGCTTTCGGGGGAGGTCTGTGGGAGGTGGAACATACGTTTATAAGAAGGGGATATGCGGCTCGTTTGGACAGGTTATATTTATCTCGGAGGGTTTTGGTAGAGTCTTTTAAAACTATAGAGATGGTGTCTTCCGATCATAGGGCGGTATTAGTGGAGGTGGGATGGGATGCTTTGGCTCGTAGGCAGGGAAGTTATTGGAAACTGAACACGATGGTTTTGGGGGATAGGGAGGGAGTGGAAGCGTTTGCAATATTTTGGGAACAGCTCTGTGCCGAAAGAAGAACTGAGGAAGACGTGGTAGGATGGTGGGATAGTGTGGCTAAGTTACGAATACGTCATTTTTATGTGAGGGAGGGCAAACGCGTTAATCAATTGCGGTATGGTTTGTCAAATTACTTAGAATCTAGATTACGGAATTGTTACGAGGGGGGGGCGGTGGCCGGGGTGTACCCGGTGGAGGATATACACATGTTGAAGGACAGAATACGGGATTTGCAAGAAGAACGTTTTGCAGCTGTACGGGTACAGGCGGGGTTAGACGAAGTACTCTGGGGCGACAAGCCATCAGCTTGTGTGCTGCGAGGACAGAAGGTACGACAGCGAACGACTACAATACCAGGTTTGCAAGTCATATCTTCTGTGGGGGGTTTTAGAGAGGGTCAGGCTTTAAGGGACACCAAGGGGATGAGTGCATATGCAGATAGATGGTTTGAGGAATACGGGAAAAGTAGTGGGGTGGATGGTGAGGTTCTTGGGAAGGTATGTGAGTATGTGCCGTGCAAACTGGGGAGGAGTGATCGGGAGGCACTGGGTGGGGTCATTGAGGAGGGGGAAATATGGAGAGCCCTTATGGACATGAGGAAGGGTAAGGCACCCGGGATCGATGGTTTACCTAGCGAATTTTATGTACAGCACTGGGGTCTGCTTAGGGGTTTCCTAGTAAGGTTAATGAATGCCATGAAAGACGGAGGTAAGATGGGAGAATCTCAGGCAACGGCGGTGGTGGTGTTGGTCCCAAAGGGTAAACAGCAGATTACCCTTCGGGATTATCGAGCCATTTCATTGCTTTGTGCTGATTATAAATTATTTGCGAAAATTCTTGGGAATCGGCTTAAATGTGTTGTGGGGAGGGTCGTGTTTGAGTCTCAGTTTGGTTTACCTGGTAGGTCAATGAGCGTGGGCCACGGGATTATCAAGGGGTTCCTGGAGGACATGGAAAGGGAAAGAGGAGCGTTGGTGGCGTTGGATTGGCAAGGGGCTTATGATAGGGTGGAAAGAAAGGCTTTGAGGGATATTCTGCTACGACAGGGGTTTGGCGAAGAAATAGTGGGGTGGGTGGATACGCTGTACTCAAATGCGAAGGTAAGGGTGCAAATCAATGGGTGTGTGGGGGGGGGGGTGTCAGCATGGAGCGGGGTCTTCGGCAGGGATGTCCTTTATCACAAATATTGTTTGCATGTGTTCAGGATCCCTTTTATAGGATGGTGGAGGATCGTCTAAGGCCGGGGGGGAGGGATGGTGAGCTGAAGCCGTGGCCTGGTTTGGTGGGCTATGTTGATGATACCACTATTCTGGCAAGTGAGGAGACACGGTTAGGACTTTTGGGGGAAGTTGTACACACTTTTGGGAGAGCTACTGGGATGAAGGTAAATCTGGAAAAGTCAATGATCATGGGGCTGGGAGAGTGGACAGAGAGATTAGAGTGGGGATGTGATGTTGTGCAGCGGAGGACCGGGAGTCTGAAAATCTGCGGTGTCATGTATGAGGCTGACCTGAGTGCTGCAAGGGTTAGCAATTCGAATAGGATGGTGGAACAGGTGCAGCGACGGTTGGGAATGCTGCGACCTCACCATTTAACCCTTAGGCAGCGTGTAATTGTCATCAATGTATTACTATATAGTAAAGTCTGGTTTGTTTCGGCTGTGATGCCGTTAACAGGAACGGCGATCACGAGTATTCTTAGAATGGTGTTCAAATTTTTGTGGGGTTCAGGGTGCAACTGGTTGCGAAGGGAGGTAGTGACATTGCCGGTATGTAGGGGAGGGTTGGGTTTGTTGGACTTGAGAAAGCGCGTGAAATGTGTGTTTATTAAGAGGGAAGTGATGAGTGCAGGTGGATGGAGGGAGGGTCAGCTCGATAAGGTACATGCTCACCTGAGGAAATGGTATGGAGGGGCGGAAATGAAGGAATGCGAGACAGTGTTACGCGCCTTATTGTTAGCCAGGGAACCAGGAAAAGTAAAGGTGGGAACGTTGTGTAAATTGTTAGAGAAACATGTAGTGGCGCCGGTTGAAGGGATCTACCCCATGTATGCATGGGATGTAATATGGCGAAGGTTTAGTACATTAAGGATACGACCTAGGGCGCGTGAGGTTATGTACCGTTTCCTGCATGGGATTTTGCCAACGGGAGCGATGCTCCGAGACAGGAGGGTTATTGAGGGTGGGGGGTGTGGCAGATGCAGTGGGGAAGAGACTGCGTATCATGTCGTCTATTTTTGTGAAGGTTTGGAGTGCATCAGGGTATGGATGCGTAAGGTAGTGGTGAGGGTGGGGGGCCAAGGTGTGGCGGTATTGCGAGCGTTGAGTCTTGATATGAGTGGTGTGGAGGAGAGTGTGGTAAGAGGTTTAGCATATGTCACCGTGGACTACATATATGTTTTATGGGGTATGAGGGGGAAGGTGGGTGGGGATGTGCTGAGAAGGACTTTGGCGGCGACGTTTTATCGAACTTTGTGTCGCAACAGAGACATTTTTGGGAAAAGGTGGGAAGAGTATTTTTCTGAAGGTTATAGAGGACTAACAATAGGGATTTTATTGGAGTTATAAGGGGCTTTAACTGCCGGGGTGAGTGGGTTGGTAAAAGGGGGGGGGGGGGTTCAGGGGATTTCAACGGGCTCACCTCCGATCCTCACAAGACATTCTGGTAAGTCTGAAAGCCATAACATACACACACAAAAAAATCCTAAGCCGTGAGCAAACACTTAAGTAAATCACGTACATAGTACACGATACACAGGGAAGGGAGAGAGGTTATAATACTTGTAAACATGTGGCTGTTGGTGAAAGCCTTATGCTCGAAATTTAATTCATTTTAAAGTGGCAGAGGATATAGCACGTCGTGCCGAACTCTGTATGACTTGTCGTCTGTAAGACCCACCGGGTCTACCTTTCTTCCCAAGGACAAATCTAATTATGTGGTCCATGAAGCAGGAACATAGTCAGGGGAGGATGTGAACCTCCCCTGAGTCAGTGCCTAATAGAACAGGAAGCAGGACTAAGTAAACAAACCATACCACGGGCGGGGATAGAACCCGTGGCTGGTCCAGTGGCCAACGCGACGGTCTGGAGTTTTTAGACTCTCTGATCGCGGGTTCTATCCCCGCCCGTGGTATGGTTTGTTTGCAATGGTGTCATTACGATTTCGTGAGTCAAGCAGGGCTAAGTGTTTTTATGTACCGTATTTTTCTGCATTTAAGACGCGCTTCTTTTCCCTCAAAAATCATGGAAAATCACCCTGCGCCTTGTATGCTCGTTATATGATTTACATGCTCGTGCGCCTTATATGCCGAAAAATTAGTTGGTTCATACTGTGACACACGGTGATCAGCCAGAATGTGCCAGGCTGCTCAGTGTGTGACACACGGTGATCAGCTAGAATGTGCCAGGCTGCTCAGTGTGTGACACACGGTGATCAGCTAGAATGTGCCAGGCTGCTCAGTGTGTGACACACGGTGATCAGCTAGAATGTGCCAGGCTGCTCAGTGTGTGACACACGGTGATCAGCTAGAATGTGCCAGGCTGCTCAGTGTGTGACACACGGTGATCAGCTAGAATGTGCCAGGCTGCTCAGTGTGTGACACACGGTGATCAGCTAGAATGTGCCAGGCTGCTCAGTGTGTGACACACGGTGATCAGCTAGAATGTGCCAGGCTGCTCAGTGTGTGACACACGGTGATCAGCTAGAATGTGCCAGGCTGCTCAGTGTGTGACACACGGTGATCAGCTAGAATGTGCCAGGCTGCTCAGTGTGTGACACACGGTGATCAGCTAGAATGTGCCAGGCTGCTCAGTGTGTGACACACCGTGATCAGCCAGAATGTGCCAGGCTGCTCAGTGTGTGACACACGGTGATCAGCTAGAATGTGCCAGGCTGCTCAGTGTGTGACACACGGTGATCAGCCAGAATGTGTCAGGCTGCTCAGTGTGTGACACACGGTGATCAGCTAGAATGTGCCAGGCTGCTCAGTGTGTGACACACGGTGATCAGCCAGAATGTGCCAGGCTGCTCAGTGTGTGACACACGGTGATCAGCTAGAATGTGCCAGGCTGCTCAGTGTGTGACACACGGTGATCAGCTAGAATGTGCCAGGCTGCTCAGTGTGTGACACACGGTGATCAGCTAGAATGTGCCAGGCTGCTCAGTGTGTGACACACGGTGATCAGCTAGAATGTGCCAGGCTGCTCAGTGTGTGACACACGGTGATCAGCTAGAATGTGCCAGGCTGCTCAGTGTGTGACACACGGTGATCAGCTAGAATGTGCCAGGCTGCTCAGTGTGTGACACACGGTGATCAGCTAGAATGTGCCAGGCTGCTCAGTGTGTGACACACGGTGATCAGCTAGAATGTGCCAGGCTGCTCAGTGTGTGACACACGGTGATCAGCTAGAATGTGCCAGGCTGCTCAGTGTGTGACACACGGTGATCAGCTAGAATGTGCCAGGCTGCTCAGTGTGTGACACACGGTGATCAGCTAGAATGTGCCAGGCTGCTCAGTGTGTGACACACGGTGATCAGCTAGAATGTGCCAGGCTGCTCAGTGTGTGACACACGGTGATCAGCTAGAATGTGCCAGGCTGCTCAGTGTGTGACACACGGTGATCAGCTAGAATGTGCCAAGCTGCTCAGTGTGTGACACACGGTGATCAGCCAGCATGTGCCGGGCTGCTCAGTGTGTGACACACGGTGGTCAGCTAGAATGTGCCAGGCTGCTCAGTGTGTGACACACGGTGATCAGCTAGAATGTGCAGTGTGTGACACACGGTGATCAGCTAGAATATGCCGGGCTGCTCAGTGTGTGACACACGGTGATCAGCTAGAATGTGCCAGGCTGCTCAGTGTGTGACACACGGTGGTCATCTAGAATGTGCCAGGCTGCCCAGTGTGTGACACATGGTGATCAGCTAGAATGTGCCAGGTTGCTCAGTGTGTGACACACGGTGATCAGCCAGCATGTGCTGGGCTGCTCACTGTGTGACACACGGTGATCAGCTAGAATGTGCCAGGCTGCTCAGTGTGTGACACACGGTGATCAGCTAGAATGTGCCAGGCTGCTCAGTGTGTGACACACGGTGATCAGCCAGAATGTGCCAGGCTGCTCAGTGTGTGACACACGGTGATCAGCGAGCATGTGCCGGGCTGCTCAGTGTGTGACACACGGTGGTCAGGCTGCTCAGACACATGTGCCAGGTTGCTCAGTGTGTGACACACGGTGATCAGCCAGCATGTGCCAGGCTGCTCAGTGTGTGACACACGGTGATCAGCCAGCATGTGCCAGGCTGCTCAGTGTGTGACACACGGTGATCAGCCAGCATGTGCCGGGCTGCTCAGTGTGTGACACACTCAGCCAGCATGTGCCAGGCTGCTCAGTGTGTGACACACGGTGGTCAGCCAGCATGTGCCAGGCTGCTCAGTGTGTGACACACGGTGGTCAGCCAGCATGTGCCAGGCTGCTCAGTGTGTGACACACGGTGATCAGCCAGCATGTGCCAGGCTGCTCAGTGTGTGACACACGGTGGTCAGCCAGCATGTGCCGGGCTGCTCAGTGTGTGACACACGGTGGTCAGCCAGCATGTGCCGGGCTGCTCAGTGTGTGACACACGGTGGTCAGCCAGCATGTGCCGGGCTGCTCAGTGTGTGACACACGGTGGTCAGCCAGCATGTGCCGGGCTGCTCAGTGTGTGACACACGGTGGTCAGCCAGCATGTGCCGGGCTGCTCAGTGTGTGACACACGGTGGTCAGCCAGCATGTGCCGGGCTGCTCAGTGTGTGACACACGGTGGTCAGCCAGCATGTGCCAGGCTGCTCAGTGTGTGACACACGGTGGTCAGCCAGCATGTGCCGGGCTGCTCAGTGTGTGACACACGGTGGTCAGCCAGCATGTGCCGGGCTGCTCAGTGTGTGACACACGGTGGTCAGCCAGCATGTGCCGGGCTGCTCAGTGTGTGACACACGGTGGTCAGCCAGCATGTGCCGGGCTGCTCAGTGTGTGACACACGGTGGTCAGCCAGCATGTGCCGGGCTGCTCAGTGTGTGACACACGGTGGTCAGCCAGCATGTGCCAGGCTGCTCAGTGTGTGACACACGGTGGTCAGCCAGCATGTGCCGGGCTGCTCAGTGTGTGACACACGGTGGTCAGCCAGCATGTGCCGGGCTGCTCAGTGTGTGACACACGGTGGTCAGCCAGCATGTGCCGGGCTGCTCAGTGTGTGACACACGGTGGTCAGCCAGCATGTGCCAGGCTGCTCAGTGTGTGACACACGGTGGTCAGCCAGCATGTGCCGGGCTGCTCAGTGTGTGACACACGGTGGTCAGCCAGCATGTGCCGGGCTGCTCAGTGTGTGACACACGGTGGTCAGCCAGCATGTGCCGGGCTGCTCAGTGTGTGACACACGGTGGTCAGCCAGCATGTGCCGGGCTGCTCAGTGTGTGACACACGGTGGTCAGCCAGCATGTGCCGGGCTGCTCAGTGTGTGACACACGGTGGTCAGCCAGCATGTGCCGGGCTGCTCAGTGTGTGACACACGGTGGTCAGCCAGCATGTGCCGGGCTGCTCAGTGTGTGACACACGGTGGTCAGCCAGCATGTGCCGGGCTGCTCAGTGTGTGACACACGGTGGTCAGCCAGCATGTGCCGGGCTGCTCAGTGTGTGACACACGGTGGTCAGCCAGCATGTGCCGGGCTGCTCAGTGTGTGACACACGGTGGTCAGCCAGCATGTGCCGGGCTGCTCAGTGTGTGACACACGGTGGTCAGCCAGCATGTGCCGGGCTGCTCAGTGTGTGACACACGGTGGTCAGCCAGCATGTGCCAGGCTGCTCAGTGTGTGACACACGGTGGTCAGCCAGCATGTGCCGGGCTGCTCAGTGTGTGACACACGGTGGTCAGCCAGCATGTGCCAGGCTGCTCAGTGTGTGACACACGGTGGTCAGCCAGCATGTGCCAGGCTGCTCAGTGTGTGACACACGGTGGTCAGCCAGCATGTGCCGGGCTGCTCAGTGTGTGACACACGGTGGTCAGCTCAGCACGGTGTGCCATGTGCCAGGCTGCTCAGTGTGTGACACACGGTGGTCAGCCAGCATGTGCCGGGCTGCTCAGTGTGTGACACACGGTGGTCAGCCAGCATGTGCCGGGCTGCTCAGTGTGTGACACACGGTGGTCAGCCAGCATGTGCCGGGCTGCTCAGTGTGTGACACACGGTGGTCAGCCAGCATGTGCCAGGCTGCTCAGTGTGTGACACACGGTGGTCAGCCAGCATGTGCCGGGCTGCTCAGTGTGTGACACACGGTGGTCAGCCAGCATGTGCCGGGCTGCTCAGTGTGTGACACACGGTGGTCAGCCAGCATGTGCCGGGCTGCTCAGTGTGTGACACACGGTGGTCAGCCAGCATGTGCCGGGCTGCTCAGTGTGTGACACACGGTGGTCAGCCAGCATGTGCCGGGCTGCTCAGTGTGTGGGCTGCTCAGTGTGTGACACACGGTGGTCAGCCAGCATGTGCCGGGCTGCTCAGTGTGTGACACACGGTGGTCAGCCAGCATGTGCCGGGCTGCTCAGTGTGTGACACACGGTGGTCAGCCAGCATGTGCCGGGCTGCTCAGTGTGTGACACACGGTGGTCAGCCAGCATGTGCCGGGCTGCTCAGTGTGTGACACACGGTGGTCAGCCAGCATGTGCCAGGCTGCTCAGTGTGTGACACACGGTGGTCAGCCAGCATGTGCCGGGCTGCTCAGTGTGTGACACACGGTGGTCAGCCAGCATGTGCCGGGCTGCTCAGTGTGTGACACACGGTGGTCAGCCAGCATGTGCCGGGCTGCTCAGTGTGTGACACACGGTGGTCAGCCAGCATGTGCCAGTGTGGCTGCTCAGTGTGTGACACACGGTGGTCAGCCAGCATGTGCCGGGCTGCTCAGTGTGTGACACACGGTGGTCAGCCAGCATGTGCCAGGCTGCTCAGTGTGTGACACACGGTGGTCAGCCAGCATGTGCCGGGCTGCTCAGTGTGTGACACACGGTGGTCAGCCAGCATGTGCCGGGCTGCTCAGTGTGTGACACACGGTGGTCAGCCAGCATGTGCCGGGCTGCTCAGTGTGTGACACACGGTGGTCAGCCAGCATGTGCCGGGCTGCTCAGTGTGTGACACACGGTGGTCAGCCAGCATGTGCCGGGCTGCTCAGTGTGTGACACACGGTGGTCAGCCAGCATGTGCCGGGCTGCTCAGTGTGTGACACACGGTGGTCAGCCAGCATGTGCCGGGCTGCTCAGTGTGTGACACACGGTGGTCAGCCAGCATGTGCCGGGCTGCTCAGTGTGTGACACACGGTGGTCAGCCAGCATGTGCCGGGCTGCTCAGTGTGTGACACACGGTGGTCAGCCAGCATGTGCCGGGCTGCTCAGTGTGTGACACACGGTGGTCAGCCAGCATGTGCCGGGCTGCTCAGTGTGTGACACACGGTGGTCAGCCAGCATGTGCCGGGCTGCTCAGTGTGTGACACACGGTGGTCAGACAGCATGTGCCACGGTGGTCAGCCAGCATGTGGCTGCTCAGTGTGTGACACACGGTGGTCAGCCAGCATGTGCCGGGCTGCTCAGTGTGTGACACACGGTGGTCAGCCAGCATGTGCCGGGCTGCTCAGTGTGTGACACACGGTGGTCAGCCAGCATGTGCCGGGCTGCTCAGTGTGTGACACACGGTGGTCAGCCAGCATGTGCCGGGCTGCTCAGTGTGTGACACACGGTGGTCAGCCAGCATGTGCCGGGCTGCTCAGTGTGTGACACACGGTGGTCAGCCAGCATGTGCCGGGCTGCTCAGTGTGTGACACACGGTGGTCAGCCAGCATGTGCCGGGCTGCTCAGTGTGTGACACACGGTGGTCAGCCAGCATGTGCCGGGCTGCTCAGTGTGTGACACACGGTGGTCAGCCAGCATGTGCCGGGCTGCTCAGTGTGTGACACACGGTGGTCAGCCAGCATGTGCCGGGCTGCTCAGTGTGTGACACACGGTGGTCAGCCAGCATGTGCCGGGCTGCTCAGTGTGTGACACACGGTGGTCAGCCAGCATGTGCCGGGCTGCTCAGTGTGTGACACACGGTGGTCAGCCAGCATGTGCCGGGCTGCTCAGTGTGTGACACACGGTGGTCAGCCAGCATGTGCCGGGCTGCTCAGTGTGTGACACACGGTGGTCAGCCAGCATGTGCCGGGCTGCTCAGTGTGTGACACACGGTGGTCAGCCAGCATGTGCCGGGCTGCTCAGTGTGTGACACACGGTGGTCAGCCAGCATGTGCCGGGCTGCTCAGTGTGTGACACACGGTGGTCAGCCAGCATGTGCCGGGCTGCTCAGTGTGTGACACACGGTGGTCAGCCAGCATGTGCCGGGCTGCTCAGTGTGTGACACACGGTGGTCAGCCAGCATGTGCCGGGCTGCTCAGTGTGTGACACACGGTGGTCAGCCAGCATGTGCCGGGCTGCTCAGTGTGTGACACACGGTGGTCAGCCAGCATGTGCCGGGCTGCTCAGTGTGTGACACACGGTGGTCAGCCAGCATGTGCCGGGCTGCTCAGTGTGTGACACACGGTGGTCAGCCAGCATGTGCCGGGCTGCTCAGTGTGTGACACACGGTGGTCAGCCAGCATGTGCCGGGCTGCTCAGTGTGTGACACACGGTGGTCAGCCAGCATGTGCCGGGCTGCTCAGTGTGTGACACACGGTGGTCAGCCAGCATGTGCCGGGCTGCTCAGTGTGTGACACACGGTGGTCAGCCAGCATGTGCCGGGCTGCTCAGTGTGTGACACACGGTGGTCAGCCAGCATGTGCCGGGCTGCTCAGTGTGTGACACACGGTGGTCAGCCAGCATGTGCCGGGCTGCTCAGTGTGTGACACACGGTGGTCAGCCAGCATGTGCCGGGCTGCTCAGTGTGTGACACACGGTGGTCAGCCAGCATGTGCCGGGCTGCTCAGTGTGTGACACACGGTGGTCAGCCAGCATGTGCCGGGCTGCTCAGTGTGTGACACACGGTGGTCAGCCAGCATGTGCCGGGCTGCTCAGTGTGTGACACACGGTGGTCAGCCATGTGCCGGGCTGCTCAGCATGTGCCGGGCTGCTCAGTGTGTGACACACGGTGGTCAGCCAGCATGTGCCGGGCTGCTCAGTGTGTGACACACGGTGGTCAGCCAGCATGTGCCGGGCTGCTCAGTGTGTGACACACGGTGGTCAGCCAGCATGTGCCGGGCTGCTCAGTGTGTGACACACGGTGGTCAGCCAGCATGTGCCGGGCTGCTCAGTGTGTGACACACGGTGGTCAGCCAGCATGTGCCGGGCTGCTCAGTGTGTGACACACGGTGGTCAGCCAGCATGTGCCGGGCTGCTCAGTGTGTGACACACGGTGGTCAGCCAGCATGTGCCGGGCTGCTCAGTGTGTGACACACGGTGGTCAGCCAGCATGTGCCGGGCTGCTCAGTGTGTGACACACGGTGGTCAGCCAGCATGTGCCGGGCTGCTCAGTGTGTGACACACGGTGGTCAGCCAGCATGTGCCGGGCTGCTCAGTGTGTGACACACGGTGGTCAGCCAGCATGTGCCGGGCTGCTCAGTGTGTGACACACGGTGGTCAGCCAGCATGTGCCGGGCTGCTCAGTGTGTGACACACGGTGTCAGCCAGCATGTGCCGGGCTGCTCAGTGTGTGACACACGGTGGTCAGCCAGCATGTGCCGGGCTGCTCAGTGTGTGACACACGGTGGTCAGCCAGCATGTGCCGGGCTGCTCAGTGTGTGACACACGGTGGTCAGCCAGCATGTGCCGGGCTGCTCAGTGTGTGACACACGGTGGTCAGCCAGCATGTGCCGGGCTGCTCAGTGTGTGACACACGGTGGTCAGCCAGTGTGTGCATGTGCCATGTGGGCTGCTCAGTGTGTGACACACGGTGGTCAGCCAGCATGTGCCGGGCTGCTCAGTGTGTGACACACGGTGGTCAGCCAGCATGTGCCGGGCTGCTCAGTGTGTGACACACGGTGGTCAGCCAGCATGTGCCAGGCTGCTCAGTGTGTGACACACGGTGGTCAGCCAGCATGTGCCGGGCTGCTCAGTGTGTGACACACGGTGGTCAGCCAGCATGTGCCGGGCTGCTCAGTGTGTGACACACGGTGGTCAGCCAGCATGTGCCGGGCTGCTCAGTGTGTGACACACGGTGGTCAGCCAGCATGTGCCGGGCTGCTCAGTGTGTGACACACGGTGGTCAGCCAGCATGTGCCGGGCTGCTCAGTGTGTGACACACGGTGGTCAGCCAGCATGTGCCGGGCTGCTCAGTGTGTGACACACGGTGGTCAGCCAGCATGTGCCGGGCTGCTCAGTGTGTGACACACGGTGGTCAGCCAGCATGTGCCGGGCTGCTCAGTGTGTGACACACGGTGGTCAGCCAGCATGTGCCGGGCTGCTCAGTGTGTGACACACGGTGGTCAGCCAGCATGTGCCGGGCTGCTCAGTGTGTGACACACGGTGGTCAGCCAGCATGTGCCGGGCTGCTCAGTGTGTGACACACGGTGGTCAGCCAGCATGTGCCGGGCTGCTCAGTGTGTGACACACGGTGGTCAGCCAGCATGTGCCGGGCTGCTCAGTGTGTGACACACGGTGGTCAGCCAGCATGTGCCGGGCTGCTCAGTGTGTGACACACGGTGGTCATGTGCCGGGCTGCTCAGACACACGGTGTGCCATGTGGGCTGCTCAGTGTGTGACACACGGTGGTCAGCCAGCATGTGCCGGGCTGCTCAGTGTGTGACACACGGTGGTCAGCCAGCATGTGCCGGGCTGCTCAGTGTGTGACACACGGTGGTCAGCCAGCATGTGCCGGGCTGCTCAGTGTGTGACACACGGTGGTCAGCCAGCATGTGCCGGGCTGCTCAGTGTGTGACACACGGTGGTCAGCCAGCATGTGCCGGGCTGCTCAGTGTGTGACACACGGTGGTCAGCCAGCATGTGCCGGGCTGCTCAGTGTGTGACACACGGTGGTCAGCCAGCATGTGCCGGGCTGCTCAGTGTGTGACACACGGTGGTCAGCCAGCATGTGCCGGGCTGCTCAGTGTGTGACACACGGTGGTCAGCCAGCATGTGCCGGGCTGCTCAGTGTGTGACACACGGTGGTCAGCCAGCATGTGCCGGGCTGCTCAGTGTGTGACACACGGTGGTCAGCCAGCATGTGCCGGGCTGCTCAGTGTGTGACACACGGTGGTCAGCCAGCATGTGCCGGGCTGCTCAGTGTGTGACACACGGTGGTCAGCCAGCATGTGCCGGGCTGCTCAGTGTGTGACACACGGTGGTCAGCCAGCATGTGCCGGGCTGCTCAGTGTGTGACACACGGTGGTCAGCCAGCATGTGCCGGGCTGCTCAGTGTGTGACACACGGTGGTCAGCCAGCATGTGCCAGGCTGCTCAGTGTGTGACACACGGTGGTCAGCCAGCATGTGCCGGGCTGCTCAGTGTGTGACACACGGTGGTCAGCCAGCATGTGCCGGGCTGCTCAGTGTGTGACACACGGTGGTCAGCCAGCATGTGCCGGGCTGCTCAGTGTGTGACACACGGTGGTCAGCCAGCATGTGCCGGGCTGCTCAGTGTGTGACACACGGTGGTCAGCCAGCATGTGCCGGGCTGCTCAGTGTGTGACACACGGTGGTCAGCCAGCATGTGCCGGGCTGCTCAGTGTGTGACACACGGTGGTCAGCCAGCATGTGCCAGGCTGCTCAGTGTGTGACACACGGTGGTCAGCCAGCATGTGCCGGGCTGCTCAGTGTGTGACACACGGTGGTCAGCCAGCATGTCGGGCTGCTCAGTGTGTGACACACGGTGGTCAGCCCATGTGGGCTGCTCAGTGTGTGACACACGGTGGTCAGCCAGCATGTGCCGGGCTGCTCAGTGTGTGACACACGGTGGTCAGCCAGCATGTGCCGGGCTGCTCAGTGTGTGACACACGGTGGTCAGCCAGCATGTGCCGGGCTGCTCAGTGTGTGACACACGGTGGTCAGCCAGCATGTGCCGGGCTGCTCAGTGTGTGACACACGGTGGTCAGCCAGCATGTGACACACGGTGGTCAGCCAGCATGGGCTGCTCAGTGTGTGACACACGGTGGTCAGCCATCATGTGCCGGGCTGCTCAGTGTGTGACACACGGTGGTCAGCCAGCATGTGCCGGGCTGCTCAGTGTGTGACACACGGTGGTCAGCTCAGCATGTGCCATGAGCCGGGCTGCTCAGTGTGTGACACACGGTGGTCAGCCAGCATGTGCCGGGCTGCTCAGTGTGTGACACACGGTGGTCAGCCAGCATGTGCCGGGCTGCTCAGTGTGTGACACACGGTGGTCAGCCAGCATGTGCCGGGCTGCTCAGTGTGTGACACACGGTGGTCAGCCAGCATGTGCCGGGCTGCTCAGTGTGTGACACACGGTGGTCAGCCAGCATGTGCCGGGCTGCTCAGTGTGTGACACACGGTGGTCAGCCAGCATGTGCCGGGCTGCTCAGTGTGTGACACACGGTGGTCAGCCAGCATGTGCCGGGCTGCTCAGTGTGTGACACACGGTGGTCAGCCAGCATGTGCCGGGCTGCTCAGTGTGTGACACACGGTGGTCAGCCAGCATGTGCCGGGCTGCTCAGTGTGTGACACACGGTGGTCAGCCAGCATGTGCCGGGCTGCTCAGTGTGTGACACACGGTGCATGTCTGCTCAGTGTGTGACACACGGTGTCAGCCCATGTGCCGGGCTGCTCAGTGTGTGACACACGGTGGTCAGCCAGCATGTGCCGGGCTGCTCAGTGTGTGACACACGGTGGTCAGCCAGCATG
Organism: Cherax quadricarinatus; assembly: GCF_038502225.1. Lineage (NCBI taxonomy): Eukaryota > Metazoa > Arthropoda > Malacostraca > Decapoda > Parastacidae > Cherax > Cherax quadricarinatus. The sequence continues at coordinate 56,741 of NW_027195832.1, forward strand.
TGCCGGGCTGCTCAGTGTGTGACACACGGTGGTCAGCCAGCATGTGCCGGGCTGCTCAGTGTGTGACACACGGTGGTCAGCCAGCATGTGCCGGGCTGCTCAGTGTGTGACACACGGTGGTCAGCCAGCATGTGCTGGGCTGCTCAGTGTGTGACACACGGTGGTCAGCCAGCATGTGCCGGGCTGCTCAGTGTGTGACACACGGTGGTCAGCCAGCATGTGCCGGGCTGCTCAGTGTGTGACACACGGTGGTCAGCCAGCATGTGCCGGGCTGCTCAGTGTGTGACACACGGTGGTCAGCCAGCATGTGCCGGGCTGCTCAGTGTGTGACACACGGTGGTCAGCCAGCATGTGCCGGGCTGCTCAGTGTGTGACACACGGTGGTCAGCCAGCATGTGCCGGGCTGCTCAGTGTGTGACACACGGTGGTCAGCCAGCATGTGCCGGGCTGCTCAGTGTGTGACACACGGTGGTCAGCCAGCATGTGCCGGGCTGCTCAGTGTGTGACACACGGTGGTCAGCCAGCATGTGCCGGGCTGCTCAGTGTGTGACACACGGTGGTCAACCAGCATGCGCCATGTGGGCTGCTCAGTGTGTGACACACGGTGGTCAGCCAGCATGTGCCGGGCTGCTCAGTGTGTGACACACGGTGGTCAGCCAGCATGTGCCGGGCTGCTCAGTGTGTGACACACGGTGGTCAGCCAGCATGTGCCGGGCTGCTCAGTGTGTGACACACGGTGGTCAGCCAGCATGTGCCGGGCTGCTCAGTGTGTGACACACGGTGGTCAGCCAGCATGTGCCGGGCTGCTCAGTGTGTGACACACGGTGGTCAGCCAGCATGTGCCAGGCTGCTCAGTGTGTGACACACGGTGGTCAGCCAGCATGTGCCGGGCTGCTCAGTGTGTGACACACGGTGGTCAGCCAGCATGTGCCGGGCTGCTCAGTGTGTGACACACGGTGGTCAGCCAGCATGTGCCGGGCTGCTCAGTGTGTGACACACGGTGGTCAGCCAGCATGTGCCGGGCTGCTCAGTGTGTGACACACGGTGGTCAGCCAGCATGTGCCGGGCTGCTCAGTGTGTGACACACGGTGGTCAGCCAGCATGTGCCGGGCTGCTCAGTGTGTGACACACGGTGGTCAGCCAGCATGTGCCGGGCTGCTCAGTGTGTGACACACGGTGGTCAGCCAGCATGTGCCGGGCTGCTCAGTGTGTGACACACGGTGGTCAGCCAGCATGTGCCGGGCTGCTCAGTGTGTGACACACGGTGGTCAGCCAGCATGTGCCGGGCTGCTCAGTGTGTGACACACGGTGGTCAGCCAGCATGTGCCGGGCTGCTCAGTGTGTGACACACGGTGGTCAGCCAGCATGTGCCGGGCTGCTCAGTGTGTGACACACGGTGGTCAGCCAGCATGTGCCGGGCTGCTCAGTGTGTGACACACGGTGGTCAGCCAGCATGTGCCGGGCTGCTCAGTGTGTGACACACGGTGGTCAGCCAGCATGTGCCAGGCTGCTCAGTGTGTGACACACGGTGGTCAGCCAGCATGTGCCGGGCTGCTCAGTGTGTGACACACGGTGGTCAGCCAGCATGTGCCAGGCTGCTCAGTGTGTGACACACGGTGGTCAGCCAGCATGTGCCGGGCTGCTCAGTGTGTGACACACGGTGGTCAGCCAGCATGTGCCGGTGGTCAGGCATGTGCTCAGTGTGTGACACTCGGTGCTCACCCACCATGTGCCGGGCTGCTCAGTGTGTGACACACGGTGGTCAGCCAGCATGTGCCGGGCTGCTCAGTGTGTGACACACGGTGGTCAGCCAGCATGTGCCGGGCTGCTCAGTGTGTGACACACGGTGGTCAGCCAGCATGTGCCGGGCTGCTCAGTGTGTGACACACGGTGGTCAGCCAGCGTGTGCAGGCTGCTCTGCTCAGCGTGTGCCACACGGTGGTCAGCCAGCATGTGCCGGGCTGCTCAGTGTGTGACACACGGTGGTCAGCCAGCATGTGCCGGGCTGCTCAGTGTGTGACACACGGTGGTCAGCCAGCATGTGCCGGGCTGCTCAGTGTGTGACACACGGTGGTCAGCCAGCATGTGCCGGGCTGCTCAGTGTGTGACACACGGTGGTCAGCCAGCATGTGCCGGGCTGCTCAGTGTGTGACACACGGTGGTCACGGTGGTCAGCCAGCATGTGCCGGGCTGCTCAGTGTGTGACACACGGTGGTCAGCCAGCATGTGCCGGGCTGCTCAGTGTGTGACACACGGTGGTCAGCCAGCATGTGCCGGGCTGCTCAGTGTGTGACACACGGTGGTCAGCCAGCATGTGCCGGGCTGCTCAGTGTGTGACACACGGTGGTCAGCCAGCATGTGCCGGGCTGCTCAGTGTGTGACACACGGTGGTCAGCCAGCATGTGCCGGGCTGCTCAGTGTGTGACACACGGTGGTCAGCCAGCATGTGCCGGGCTGCTCAGTGTGTGACACACGGTGGTCAGCCAGCATGTGCCGGGCTGCTCAGTGTGTGACACACGGTGGTCAGCCAGCATGTGCCGGGCTGCTCAGTGTGTGACACACGGTGGTCAGCCAGCATGTGCCATGTGCCGGGCTGCTCAGTGTGTGACACACGGTGGTCAGCCAGCATGTGCCGGGCTGCTCAGTGTGTGACACACGGTGGTCAGCCAGCATGTGCCGGGCTGCTCAGTGTGTGACACACGGTGGTCAGCCAGCATGTGCCGGGCTGCTCAGTGTGTGACACACGGTGGTCAGCCAGCATGTGCCGGGCTGCTCAGTGTGTGACACACGGTGGTCAGCCAGCATGTGCCGGGCTGCTCAGTGTGTGACACACGGTGGTCAGCCAGCATGTGCCGGGCTGCTCAGTGTGTGACACACGGTGGTCAGCCAGCATGTGCCGGGCTGCTCAGTGTGTGACACACGGTGGTCAGCCAGCATGTGCCGGGCTGCTCAGTGTGTGACACACGGTGGTCAGCCAGCATGTGCCGGGCTGCTCAGTGTGTGACACACGGTGGTCAGCCAGCATGTGCCGGGCTGCTCAGTGTGTGACACACGGTGGTCAGCCAGCATGTGCCGGGCTGCTCAGTGTGTGACACACGGTGGTCAGCCAGCATGTGCCGGGCTGCTCAGTGTGTGACACACGGTGGTCAGCCAGCATGTGCCGGGCTGCTCAGTGTGTGACACACGGTGGTCAGCCAGCATGTGCCGGGCTGCTCAGTGTGTGACACACGGTGGTCAGCCAGCATGTGCAGGGCTGCTCAGTGTGTGACACACGGTGAGCTCAGTGTGTGACACACGGTGGTCAGCCAGCACGTGCCGGGCTGCTCAGTGTGTGACACACGGTGGTCAGCCAGCATGTGGGCTGCTCAGTGTGTGACACAAGGTGGTCAGCCAGCATGTGCCGGGCTGCTCAGTGTGTGACACACGGTGGTGGTCAGCTCAGTGTGTGACACACGGTGTGCAGCATGTGGGCTGCTCAGTGTGTGACACAAGGTGGTCAGCCAGCATGTGCCGGGCTGCTCAGTGTGTGACACACGGTGGTCAGCCAGTGTGTGACACATGTGCCATGTGGGCTGCTCAGTGTGTGACACACGGTGGTCAGCCAGCATGTGCCGGGCTGCTCAGTGTGTGACACACGGTGGTCAGCCAGCATGTGCCGGGCTGCTCAGTGTGTGACACACGGTGGTCAGCCAGCATGTGCCGGGCTGCTCAGTGTGTGACACACGGTGGTCAGCCAGCATGTGCCGGGCTGCTCAGTGTGTGACACACGGTGGTCAGCCAGCATGTGCCGGGCTGCTCAGTGTGTGACACACGGTGGTCAGCCAGCATGTGCCGGGCTGCTCAGTGTGTGACACACGGTGGTCAGCCAGCATGTGCCGGGCTGCTCAGTGTGTGACACACGGTGGTCAGCCAGCATGTGCCGGGCTGCTCAGTGTGTGACACACGGTGGTCAGCCAGCATGTGCCGGGCTGCTCAGTGTGTGACACACGGTGGTCAGCCAGCATGTGCCGGGCTGCTCAGTGTGTGACACACGGTGGTCAGCCAGCATGTGCCATGTGCCGGGCTGCTCAGTGTGTGACACACGGTGGTCAGCCAGCATGTGCCGGGCTGCTCAGTGTGTGACACACGGTGGTCAGCCAGCATGTGCCGGGCTGCTCAGTGTGTGACACACGGTGGTCAGCCAGCATGTGCCAGGCTGCTCAGTGTGTGACACACGGTGGTCAGCCAGCATGTGCCGGGCTGCTCAGTGTGTGACACACGGTGGTCAGCCAGCATGTGCCGGGCTGCTCAGTGTGTGACACACGGTGGTCAGCCAGCATGTGCCAGGCTGCTCAGTGTGTGACACACGGTGGTCAGCCAGCATGTGCCGGGCTGCTCAGTGTGTGACACACGGTGGTCAGCCAGCATGTGCCGGGCTGCTCAGTGTGTGACACACGGTGGTCAGCCAGCATGTGCCGGGCTGCTCAGTGTGTGACACACGGTGGTCAGCCAGCATGTGCCGGGCTGCTCAGTGTGTGACACACGGTGGTCAGCCAGCATGTGCCGGGCTGCTCAGTGTGTGACACACGGTGGTCAGCCAGCATGTGCCGGGCTGCTCAGTGTGTGACACACGGTGGTCAGCCGGGCATGTGCCGGGCTGCTCAGTGTGTGACACACGGTGATCAGCCAGCATGTGCCGGGCTGCTCAGTGTGTGACACACGGTGGTCAGCCAGCATGTGCCGGGCTGCTCAGTGTGTGACACACGGTGGTCAGCCAGCATGTGCCGGGCTGCTCAGTGTGTGACACACGGTGGTCAGCCAGCATGTGCCGGGCTGCTCAGTGTGTGACACACGGTGGTCAGCCAGCATGTGCCGGGCTGCTCAGTGTGTGACACACGGTGGTCAGCCAGCATGTGCCGGGCTGCTCAGTGTGTGACACACGGTGGTCAGCCAGCATGTGCCACGGTGGTCAGCCAGCATGTGCCGGGCTGCTCAGTGTGTGACACACGGTGGTCAGCCAGCATGTGCCGGGCTGCTCAGTGTGTGACACACGGTGGTCAGCCAGCATGTGCCGGGCTGCTCAGTGTGTGACACACGGTGGTCAGCCAGCATGTGCCGGGCTGCTCAGTGTGTGACACACGGTGGTCAGCCAGCATGTGCCGGGCTGCTCAGTGTGTGACACACGGTGGTCAGCCAGCATGTGCCAGGCTGCTCAGTGTGTGACACACGGTGGTCAGCCAGCATGTGCCGGGCTGCTCAGTGTGTGACACACGGTGGTCAGCCAGCATGTGCCGGGCTGCTCAGTGTGTGACACACGGTGGTCAGCCAGCATGTGCCGGGCTGCTCAGTGTGTGACACACGGTGGTCAGCCAGCATGTGCCAGGCTGCTCAGTGTGTGACACACGGTGGTCAGCCAGCATGTGCCGGGCTGCTCAGTGTGTGACACACGGTGGTCAGCCAGCATGTGCCGGGCTGCTCAGTGTGTGACACACGGTGGTCAGCCAGCATGTGCCGGGCTGCTCAGTGTGTGACACACGGTGGTCAGCAAGCATGTGCCAGGCTGCTCAGTGTGTGACACACGGTGGTCAGCCAGCATGTGCCGGGCTGCTCAGTGTGTGACACACGGTGGTCAGCCAGCATGTGCCGGGCTGCTCAGTGTGTGACACACGGTGGTCAGCCAGCATGTGCTGGGCTGCTCAGTGTGTGACACACGGTGGTCAGCCAGCATGTGCCGGGCTGCTCAGTGTGTGACACACGGTGGTCAGCCAGCATGTGCCGGGCTGCTCAGTGTGTGACACACGGTGGTCAGCCAGCATGTGCCAGGCTGCTCAGTGTGTGACACACGGTGGTCAACCAGCATGTGCTGGGCTGCTCAGTGTGTGACACACGGTGGTCAGCCAGCATGTGCCGGGCTGCTCAGTGTGTGACACACGGTGGTCAGCCAGCATGTGCCGGGCTGCTCAGTGTGTGACACACGGTGGTCAGCCAGCATGTGCCGGGCTGCTCAGTGTGTGACACACGGTGGTCAGCCAGCATGTGCCGGGCTGCTCAGTGTGTGACACACGGTGGTCAGCCAGCATGTGCCGGGCTGCTCAGTGTGTGACACACGGTGGTCAGCCAGCATGTGCCGGGCTGCTCAGTGTGTGACACACGGTGGTCAGCCAGCATGTGCCGGGCTGCTCAGTGTGTGACACACGGTGGTCAGCTCAGACACATGTGCAGCATGTGGGCTGCTCAGTGTGTGACACACGGTGGTCAGCCAGCATGTGCCGGGCTGCTCAGTGTGTGACACACGGTGGTCAGCCAGCATGTGCCGGGCTGCTCAGTGTGTGACACACGGTGGTCAGCCAGCATGTGCCGGGCTGCTCAGTGTGTGACACACGGTGGTCAGCCAGCATGTGCCGGGCTGCTCAGTGTGTGACACACGGTGGTCAGCCAGCATGTGCCAGGCTGCTCAGTGTGTGACACACGGTGGTCAGCCAGCATGTGCCGGGCTGCGCAGTGTGTGTGGTCAGCCAGCATGTGCCACTGCTCAGTGTGTGACACAGCCAGCATGTGCCGGGCTGCTCAGTGTGTGACACACGGTGGTCAGCCAGCATGTGCCAGGCTGCTCAGTGTGTGACACACGGTGGTCAGCCAGCATGTGCCGGGCTGCTCAGTGTGTGACACACGGTGGTCAGCCAGCATGTGCCGGGCTGCTCAGTGTGTGACACACGGTGGTCAGCCAGCATGTGCCGGGCTGCTCAGTGTGTGACACACGGTGGTCAGCCAGCATGTGCCAGGCTGCTCAGTGTGTGACACACGGTGGTCAGCCAGCATGTGCCGGGCTGCTCAGTGTGTGACACACGGTGGTCAGCCAGCATGTGCCGGGCTGCTCAGTGTGTGACACACGGTGGTCAGCCAGCATGTGCCAGGCTGCTCAGTGTGTGACACACACGGTGGTCAGCCAGCATGTGCCGGGCTGCTCAGTGTGTGACACACGGTGGTCAGCCAGCATGTGCCGGGCTGCTCAGTGTGTGACACACGGTGGTCAGCCAGCATGTGCCAGGCTGCTCAGTGTGTGACACACGGTGGTCAGCCAGCATGTGCCAGGCTGCTCAGTGTGTGACACACGGTGGTCAGCCAGCATGTGCCGGGCTGCTCAGTGTGTGACACACGGTGGTCAGCCAGCATGTGCCAGGCTGCTCAGTGTGTGACACACGGTGGTCAGCCAGCATGTGCCGGGCTGCTCAGTGTGTGACACACGGTGGTCAGCCAGCATGTGCCAGGCTGCTCAGTGTGTGACACACGGTGGTCAGCCAGCATGTGCCGGGCTGCTCAGTGTGTGACACACGGTGATCAGCTAGAATGTGCCAGGCTGCTCAGTGTGTGACACACGGTGATCAGCTAGAATGTGCCAGGCTGCTCAGTGTGTGACACACGGTGATCAGCTAGAATGTGCCAGGCTACTCAGTGTGTGACACACGGTGATCAGCTAGAATGTGCCAGGCTGCTCAGTGTGTGACACACGGTGGTCAGCTAGAATGTGCCAGGCTGCTCAGTGTGTGACACACGGTGATCAGCTAGAATGTGCCAGGCTGCTCAGTGTGTGACACACGGTGATCAGCTAGAATGTGCCAGGCTGCTCAGTGTGTGACACACGGTGATCAGCTAGAATGTGCCAGGCTGCTCAGTGTGTGACACACGGTGATCAGCTAGAATGTGCCAAGCTGCTCAGTGTGTGACACACGGTGATCAGCCAGCATGTGCCGGGCTGCTCAGTGTGTGACACACGGTGATCAGCTAGAATGTGCCAGGCTGCTCAGTGTGTGACACACGGTGGTCAGCTAGAATGTGCCAGGCTGCTCAGTGTGTGACACACGGTGATCAGCTAGAATGTGCCAGGCTGCTCAGTGTGTGACACACGGTGATCAGCTAGAATGTGCCAGGCTGCTCAGTGTGTGACACACGGTGATCAGCTAGAATGTGCCAGGCTGCTCAGTGTGTGACACACGGTGATCAGCTAGAATGTGCCAGGCTGCTCAGTGTGTGACACACGGTGGTCAGCCAGCATGTGCCAGGCTGCTCAGTGTGTGACACACGGTGATCAGCTAGAATGTGCCAGGCTGCTCAGTGTGTGACACACGGTGATCAGCTAGAATGTGCCAGGCTGCTCAGTGTGTGACACACGGTGGTCAGCCAGCATGTGCCAGGCTGCTCAGTGTGTGACACACGGTGGTCAGCCAGCATGTGCCAGGCTGCTCAGTGTGTGACACACGGTGGTCAGCCAGCATGTGCCGGGCTGCTCAGTGTGTGACACACGGTGGTCAGCCAGCATGTGCCGGGCTGCTCAGTGTGTGACACACGGTGGTCAGCCAGCATGTGCCGGGCTGCTCAGTGTGTGACACACGGTGGTCAGCCAGCATGTGCCGGGCTGCTCAGTGTGTGACACACGGTGGTCAGCCAGCATGTGCCGGGCTGCTCAGTGTGTGACACACGGTGGTCAGCCAGCATGTGCCGGGCTGCTCAGTGTGTGACACACGGTGGTCAGCCAGCATGTGCCGGGCTGCTCATTGTGTGACACACGGTGGTCAGCCAGCATGTGCCGGGCTGCTCAGTGTGTGACACACGGTGGTCAGCCAGCATGTGCCGGGCTGCTCAGTGTGTGACACACGGTGGTCAGCCAGCATGTGCCGGGCTGCTCAGTGTGTGACACACGGTGGTCAGCCAGCATGTGCCGGGCTGCTCAGTGTGTGACACACGGTGGTCAGCCAGCATGTGCCGGGCTGCTCAGTGTGTGACACACGGTGGTCAGCCAGCATGTGCCGGGCTGCTCAGTGTGTGACACACGGTGGTCAGCCAGCATGTGCCGGGCTGCTCAGTGTGTGACACACGGTGGTCAGCCAGCATGTGCCGGGCTGCTCAGTGTGTGACACACGGTGGTCAGCCAGCATGTGCCGGGCTGCTCAGTGTGTGACACACGGTGGTCAGCCAGCATGTGCCGGGCTGCTCAGTGTGTGACACACGGTGGTCAGCCAGCATGTGCCGGGCTGCTCAGTGTGTGACACACGGTGGTCAGCCAGCATGTGCCGGGCTGCTCAGTGTGTGACACACGGTGGTCAGCCAGCATGTGCCAGGCTGCTCAGTGTGTGACACACGGTGGTCAGCCAGCATGTGCCGGGCTGCTCAGTGTGTGACACACGGTGGTCAGCCAGCATGTGCCAGGCTGCTCAGTGTGTGACACACGGTGGTCAGCCAGCATGTGCCAGGCTGCTCAGTGTGTGACACACGGTGGTCAGCCAGCATGTGCCGGGCTGCTCAGTGTGTGACACACGGTGGTCAGCCAGCATGTGCCGGGCTGCTCAGTGTGTGACACACGGTGGTCAGCCAGCATGTGCCAGGCTGCTCAGTGTGTGACACACGGTGGTCAGCCAGCATGTGCCAGGCTGCTCAGTGTGTGACACACGGTGGTCAGCCAGCATGTGCCATGTGGGGCTGCTCAGTGTGTGACACACGGTGGTCAGCCAGCATGTGCCAGGCTGCTCAGTGTGTGACACACGGTGGTCAGCCAGCATGTGCCAGGCTGCTCAGTGTGTGACACACGGTGGTCAGCCAGCATGTGCCGGGCTGCTCAGTGTGTGACACACGGTGGTCAGCCAGCATGTGCCGGGCTGCTCAGTGTGTGACACACGGTGGTCAGCCAGCATGTGCCGGGCTGCTCAGTGTGTGACACACGGTGGTCAGCCAGCATGTGCCGGGCTGCTCAGTGTGTGACACACGGTGGTCAGCCAGCATGTGCCGGGCTGCTCAGTGTGTGACACACGGTGGTCAGCCAGCATGTGCCGGGCTGCTCAGTGTGTGACACACGGTGGTCAGCCAGCATGTGCCGGGCTGCTCAGTGTGTGACACACGGTGGTCAGCCAGCATGTGCCGGGCTGCTCAGTGTGTGACACACGGTGGTCAGCCAGCATGTGCCGGGCTGCTCAGTGTGTGACACACGGTGGTCAGCCAGCATGTGCCAGGCTGCTCAGTGTGTGACACACGGTGGTCAGCCAGCATGTGCCGGGCTGCTCAGTGTGTGACACACGGTGGTCAGCCAGCATGTGCCAGGCTGCTCAGTGTGTGACACACGGTGGTCAGCCAGCATGTGCCGGGCTGCTCAGTGTGTGACACACGGTGGTCAGCCAGCATGTGCCAGGCTGCTCAGTGTGTGACACACGGTGGTCAGCCAGCATGTGCCAGGCTGCTCAGTGTGTGACACACGGTGGTCAGCCAGCATGTGCCGGGCTGCTCAGTGTGTGACACACGGTGGTCAGCCAGCATGTGCCGGGCTGCTCAGTGTGTGACACACGGTGGTCAGCCAGCATGTGCCAGGCTGCTCAGTGTGTGACACACGGTGGTCAGCCAGCATGTGCCAGGCTGCTCAGTGTGTGACACACGGTGGTCAGCCAGCATGTGCCGGGCTGCTCAGTGTGTGACACACGGTGGTCAGCCAGCATGTGCCAGGCTGCTCAGTGTGTGACACACGGTGGTCAGCCAGCATGTGCCAGGCTGCTCAGTGTGTGACACACGGTGGTCAGCCAGCATGTGCCGGGCTGCTCAGTGTGTGACACACGGTGGTCAGCCAGCATGTGCCAGGCTGCTCAGTGTGTGACACACGGTGGTCAGCCAGCATGTGCCGGGCTGCTCAGTGTGTGACACACGGTGGTCAGCCAGCATGTGCCGGGCTGCTCAGTGTGTGACACACGGTGGTCAGCCAGCATGTGCCAGGCTGCTCAGTGTGTGACACACGGTGGTCAGCCAGCATGTGCCGGGCTGCTCAGTGTGTGACACACGGTGGTCAGCCAGCATGTGCCAGGCTGCTCAGTGTGTGACACACGGTGGTCAGCCAGCATGTGCCAGGCTGCTCAGTGTGTGACACACGGTGGTCAGCCAGCATGTGGGCTGCTCAGGGTGTGACACACGGTGGTCAGCCAGCATGTGCCGGGCTGCTCAGTGTGTGACACACGGTGGTCAGCCAGCATGTGCCGGGCTGCTCAGTGTGTGACACACGGTGGTCAGCCAGCATGTGCCGGGCTGCTCAGTGTGTGACACACGGTGGTCAGCCAGCATGTGCCGGGCTGCTCAGTGTGTGACACACGGTGGTCAGCCAGCATGTGCCGGGCTGCTCAGTGTGTGACACATGTGCCAGGCTGCTCAGTGTGTGACACACGGTGGTCAGCCAGCATGTGCCGGGCTGCTCAGTGTGTGACACACGGTGGTCAGCCAGCATGTGCCAGGCTGCTCAGTGTGTGACACACGGTGGTCAGCCAGCATGTGCCAGGCTGCTCAGTGTGTGACACACGGTGGTCAGCCAGCATGTGCCGGGCTGCTCAGTGTGTGACACACGGTGGTCAGCCAGCATGTGCCGGGCTGCTCAGTGTGTGACACACGGTGGTCAGCCAGCATGTGCCAGGCTGCTCAGTGTGTGACACACGGTGGTCAGCCAGCATGTGCCAGGCTGCTCAGTGTGTGACACACGGTGGTCAGCCAGCATGTGCCGGGCTGCTCAGTGTGTGACACACGGTGGTCAGCCAGCATGTGCCAGGCTGCTCAGTGTGTGACACACGGTGGTCAGCCAGCATGTGCCGGGCTGCTCAGTGTGTGACACACGGTGGTCAGCCAGCATGTGCCGGGCTGCTCAGTGTGTGACACACGGTGACTCAGTGTGTGACACACACAGTGGTGGTCAGCCAGCATGTGCCGGGCTGCTCAGTGTGTGACACACGGTGGTCAGCCAGCATGTGCCGGGCTGCTCAGTGTGTGACACACGGTGATCAGCCAGCATGTGCCATGTGGGCTGCTCAGTGTGTGACACACGGTGGTCAGCCAGCATGTGCCGGGCTGCTCAGTGTGTGACACACGGTGGTCAGCCAGCATGTGCCGGGCTGCTCAGTGTGTGACACACGGTGGTCAGCCAGCATGTGCCGGGCTGCTCAGTGTGTGACACACGGTGGTCAGCCAGCATGTGCCGGGCTGCTCAGTGTGTGACACACGGTGGTCAGCCAGCATGTGCCGGGCTGCTCAGTGTGTGACACACGGTGGTCAGCCAGCATGTGCCAGGCTGCTCAGTGTGTGACACACGGTGGTCAGCCAGCATGTGCCGGGCTGCTCAGTGTGTGACACACGGTGGTCAGCCAGCATGTGCCGGGCTGCTCAGTGTGTGACACACGGTGGTGGTCAGGCTGCTCAGTGTGTGACACACGGTGGTCAGCCAGCATGTGGGCTGCTCAGTGTGTGACACACGGTGGTCAGCCAGCATGTGCCGGGCTGCTCAGTGTGTGACACACGGTGGTCAGCCAGCATGTGCCGGGCTGCTCAGTGTGTGACACACGGTGGTCAGCCAGCATGTGCCGGGCTGCTCAGTGTGTGACACACGGTGGTCAGCCAGCATGTGCCGGGCTGCTCAGTGTGTGACACACGGTGGTCAGCCAGCATGTGCCGGGCTGCTCAGTGTGTGACACACGGTGGTCAGCCAGCATGTGCCAGGCTGCTCAGTGTGTGACACACGGTGGTCAGCTCAGTGTGTGACACATGTGCCAGCATGTGGGCTGCTCAGTGTGTGACACACGGTGGTCAGCCAGCATGTGCCGGGCTGCTCAGTGTGTGACACACGGTGGTCAGCCAGCATGTGCCGGGCTGCTCAGTGTGTGACACACGGTGGTCAGCCAGCATGTGCCGGGCTGCTCAGTGTGTGACACACGGTGGTCAGCCAGCATGTGCCATGTGCCGGGCTGCTCAGTGTGTGACACACGGTGGTCAGCCAGCATGTGCCGGGCTGCTCAGTGTGTGACACACGGTGGTCAGCCAGCATGTGCCGGGCTGCTCAGTGTGTGACACACGGTGGTCAGCCAGCATGTGCCGGGCTGCTCAGTGTGTGACACACGGTGGTCAGCCAGCATGTGCCGGGCTGCTCAGTGTGTGACACACGGTGGTCAGCCAGCATGTGCCGGGCTGCTCAGTGTGTGACACACGGTGGTCAGCCAGCATGTGCCGGGCTGCTCAGTGTGTGACACACGGTGGTCAGCCAGCATGTGCCGGGCTGCTCAGTGTGTGACACACGGTGGTCAGCCAGCATGTGCCGGGCTGCTCAGTGTGTGACACACGGTGGTCAGCCAGCATGTGCCGGGCTGCTCAGTGTGTGACACACGGTGGTCAGCCAGCATGTGCCGGGCTGCTCAGTGTGTGACACACGGTGGTCAGCCAGCATGTGCCGGGCTGCTCAGTGTGTGACACACGGTGGTCAGCCAGCATGTGCCGGGCTGCTCAGTGTGTGACACACGGTGGTCAGCCAGCATGTGCCGGGCTGCTCAGTGTGTGACACACGGTGGTCAGCCAGCATGTGCCGGGCTGCTCAGTGTGTGACACACGGTGGTCAGCCAGCATGTGCCGGGCTGCTCAGTGTGTGACACACGGTGGTCAGCCAGCATGTGCCGGGCTGCTCAGTGTGTGACACACGGTGGTCAGCCAGCATGTGCCGGGCTGCTCAGTGTGTGACACACGGTGGTCAGCCAGCATGTGCCGGGCTGCTCAGTGTGTGACACACGGTGGTCAGCCAGCATGTGCCGGGCTGCTCAGTGTGTGACACACGGTGGTCAGCCAGCATGTGCCGGGCTGCTCAGTGTGTGACACACGGTGGTCAGCCAGCATGTGCCGGGCTGCTCAGTGTGTGACACACGGTGGTCAGCCAGCATGTGCCGGGCTGCTCAGTGTGTGACACACGGTGGTCAGCCAGCATGTGCCGGGCTGCTCAGTGTGTGACACACGGTGGTCAGCCAGCATGTGCCGGGCTGCTCAGTGTGTGACACACGGTGGTCAGCCAGCATGTGCCGGGCTGCTCAGTGTGTGACACACGGTGGTCAGCCAGCATGTGCCGGGCTGCTCAGTGTGTGACACACGGTGGTCAGCCAGCATGTGCCGGGCTGCTCAGTGTGTGACACACGGTGGTCAGCCAACATGTGCCGGGCTGCTCAGTGTGTGACACACGGTGGTCAGCCAGCATGTGCCGGGCTGCTCAGTGTGTGACACACGGTGGTCAGCCAGCATGTGCCGGGCTGCTCAGTGTGTGACACACGGTGGTCAGCCAGCATGTGCCGGGCTGCTCAGTGTGTGACACACGGTGGTCAGCCAGCATGTGCCGGGCTGCTCAGTGTGTGACACACGGTGGTCAGCCAGCATGTGCCGGGCTGCTCAGTGTGTGACACACGGTGGTCAGCCAGCATGTGCCGGGCTGCTCAGTGTGTGACACACGGTGATCAGCCAGCATGTGCCAGGCTGCTCAGTGTGTGACACACGGTGGTCAGCCAGCATGTGCCAGGCTGCTCAGTGTGTGACACACGGTGATCAGCCAGAATGTGCCAGGCTGCTCAGTGTGTGACACACGGTGATCAGCTAGAATGTGCCAGGCTGCTCAGTGTGTGACACACGGTGATCAGCTAGAATGTGCCAGGCTGCTCAGTGTGTGACACACGGTGATCAGCTAGAATGTGCCAGGCTGCTCAGTGTGTGACACACGGTGATCAGCCAGCATGTGCTGGGCTGCTCAGTGTGTGACACACGGTGATCATCCAGCATGTGCCAGGCTGCTCCGTGTGTGACACACGGTGATCAGCTAGAATGTGCCAGGCTGCTCAGTGTGTGACACACGGTGATCAGCCAGCATGTGCCAGGCTGCTCAGTGTGTGACACACGGTGGTCAGCCAGCATGTGCCGGGCTGCTCAGTGTGTGACACACGGTGATCAGCCAGCATGTGCCAGGCTGCTCAGTGTGTGACACACGGTGGTCAGCCAGCATGTGCCAGGCTGCTCAGTGTGTGACACACGGTGGTCAGCCAGCATGTGCCAGGCTGCTCAGTGTGTGACACACGGTGGTCAGCCAGCATGTGCCAGGCTGCTCAGTGTGTGACACACGGTGGTCAGCCAGCATGTGCCAGGCTGCTCAGTGTGTGACACACGGTGGTCAGCCAGCATGTGCCAGGCTGCTCAGTGTGTGACACACGGTGGTCAGCCAGCATGTGCCAGGCTGCTCAGTGTGTGACACACGGTGGTCAGCCAGCATGTGCCGGGCTGCTCAGTGTGTGACACACGGTGGTCAGCCAGCATGTGCCGGGCTGCTCAGTGTGTGACACACGGTGGTCAGCCAGCATGTGCCGGGCTGCTCAGTGTGTGACACACGGTGGTCAGCCAGCATGTGCCGGGCTGCTCAGTGTGTGACACACGGTGGTCAGCCAGCATGTGCCGGGCTGCTCAGTGTGTGACACACGGTGGTCAGCCAGCATGTGCCGGGCTGCTCAGTGTGTGACACACGGTGGTCAGCCAGCATGTGCCGGGCTGCTCAGTGTGTGACACACGGTGGTCAGCCAGCATGTGCCGGGCTGCTCAGTGTGTGACACACGGTGGTCAGCCAGCATGTGCCGGGCTGCTCAGTGTGTGACACACGGTGGTCAGCCAGCATGTGCCAGGCTGCTCAGTGTGTGACACACGGTGGTCAGCCAGCATGTGCCAGGCTGCTCAGTGTGTGACACACGGTGGTCAGCCAGCATGTGCCGGGCTGCTCAGTGTGTGACACACGGTGGTCAGCCAGCATGTGCCAGGCTGCTCAGTGTGTGACACACGGTGGTCAGCCAGCATGTGCCGGGCTGCTCAGTGTGTGACACACGGTGGTCAGCCAGCATGTGCCGGGCTGCTCAGTGTGTGACACACGGTGGTCAGCCAGCATGTGCCGGGCTGCTCAGTGTGTGACACACGGTGGTCAGCCAGCATGTGCCAGGCTGCTCAGTGTGTGACACACGGTGGTCAGCCAGCATGTGCCGGGCTGCTCAGTGTGTGACACACGGTGGTCAGCCAGCATGTGCCGGGCTGCTCAGTGTGTGACACACGGTGGTCAGCCAGCATGTGCCGGGCTGCTCAGTGTGTGACACACGGTGGTCAGCCAGCATGTGCCGGGCTGCTCAGTGTGTGACACACGGTGGTCAGCCAGCATGTGCCGGGCTGCTCAGTGTGTGACACACGGTGGTCAGCCAGCATGTGCCGGGCTGCT
Source organism: Cherax quadricarinatus (assembly GCF_038502225.1). Taxonomy (NCBI): domain Eukaryota; kingdom Metazoa; phylum Arthropoda; class Malacostraca; order Decapoda; family Parastacidae; genus Cherax; species Cherax quadricarinatus. The sequence goes on from NW_027195832.1 coordinate 72,777, forward strand.
CAGTGTGTGACACACGGTGGTCAGCCAGCATGTGCCGGGCTGCTCAGTGTGTGACACACGGTGGTCAGCCAGCATGTGCCGGGCTGCTCAGTGTGTGACACACGGTGGTCAGCCAGCATGTGCCGGGCTGCTCAGTGTGTGACACACGGTGGTCAGCCAGCATGTGCCAGGCTGCTCAGTGTGTGACACACGGTGGTCAGCCAGCATGTGCCGGGCTGCTCAGTGTGTGACACACGGTGGTCAGCCAGCATGTGCCGGGCTGCTCAGTGTGTGACACACGGTGGTCAGCCAGCATGTGCCGGGCTGCTCAGTGTGTGACACACGGTGGTCAGCCAGCATGTGCCGGGCTGCTCAGTGTGTGACACACGGTGGTCAGCCAGCATGTGCCAGGCTGCTCAGTGTGTGACACACGGTGGTCAGCCAGCATGTGCCGGGCTGCTCAGTGTGTGACACACGGTGGTCAGCCAGCATGTGCCGGGCTGCTCAGTGTGTGACACACGGTGTCAGCCAGCATGTGCCGGGCTGCTCAGTGTGTGACACACGGTGGTCAGCCAGCATGTGCCGGGCTGCTCAGTGTGTGACACATGTGCCGGGCTGCTCAGTGTGTGACACACGGTGTCAGCCAGCATGTGCCGGGCTGCTCAGTGTGTGACACACGGTGGTCAGCCAGCATGTGCCGGGCTGCTCAGTGTGTGACACACGGTGGTCAGCCAGCATGTGCCGGGCTGCTCAGTGTGTGACACACGGTGGTCAGCCAGCATGTGCCGGGCTGCTCAGTGTGTGACACACGGTGGTCAGCCAGCATGTGCCAGGCTGCTCAGTGTGTGACACACGGTGGTCAGCCAGCATGTGCCAGGCTGCTCAGTGTGTGACACACGGTGGTCAGCCAGCATGTGCCGGGCTGCTCAGTGTGTGACACACGGTGGTCAGCCAGCATGTGCCGGGCTGCTCAGTGTGTGACACACGGTGGTCAGCCAGCATGTGCCAGGCTGCTCAGTGTGTGACACACGGTGGTCAGCCAGCATGTGCCGGGCTGCTCAGTGTGTGACACACGGTGGTCAGCCAGCATGTGCCGGGCTGCTCAGTGTGTGACACACGGTGGTCAGCCAGCATGTGCCGGGCTGCTCAGTGTGTGACACACGGTGGTCAGCCAGCATGTGCCGGGCTGCTCAGTGTGTGACACACGGTGGTCAGCGCGCATGTCAGCCAGGCTGCTCAGTGTGTGACACACGGTGGTCAGCCAGCATGTGCCGGGCTGCTCAGTGTGTGACACACGGTGGTCAGCCAGCATGTGCCGGGCTGCTCAGTGTGTGACACACGGTGGTCAGCCAGCATGTGCCAGGCTGCTCAGTGTGTGACACACGGTGGTCAGCCAGCATGTGCCGGGCTGCTCAGTGTGTGACACACGGTGGTCAGCCAGCATGTGCCAGGCTGCTCAGTGTGTGACACACGGTGGTCAGCCAGCATGTGCCGGGCTGCTCAGTGTGTGACACACGGTGGTCAGCCAGCATGTGCCGGGCTGCTCAGTGTGTGACACACGGTGGTCATGTGCCGGGCTGCTCAGTGTGTGACACACGGTGTGCCATGTGCCGGGCTGCTCAGTGTGTGACACACGGTGGTCAGCCAGCATGTGCCGGGCTGCTCAGTGTGTGACACACGGTGGTCAGCCAGCATGTGCCGGGCTGCTCAGTGTGTGACACACGGTGGTCAGCCAGCATGTGCCGGGCTGCTCAGTGTGTGACACACGGTGGTCAGCCAGCATGTGCCGGGCTGCTCAGTGTGTGACACACGGTGGTCAGCCAGCATGTGCCGGGCTGCTCAGTGTGTGACACACGGTGGTCAGCCAGCATGTGCCGGGCTGCTCAGTGTGTGACACACGGTGGTCAGCCAGCATGTGCCGGGCTGCTCAGTGTGTGACACACACAGTGGTGGTCAGCCAGCATGTGCCGGGCTGCTCAGTGTGTGACACACGGTGGTCAGCCAGCATGTGCCGGGCTGCTCAGTGTGTGACACACGGTGATCAGCCAGCATGTGCCGGGCTGCTCAGTGTGTGACACACGGTGGTCAGCCAGCATGTGCCGGGCTGCTCAGTGTGTGACACACGGTGGTCAGCCAGCATGTGCCGGGCTGCTCAGTGTGTGACACACGGTGGTCAGCCAGCATGTGCCGGGCTGCTCAGTGTGTGACACACGGTGGTCAGCCAGCATGTGCCGGGCTGCTCAGTGTGTGACACACGGTGGTCAGCCAGCATGTGCCATGTGGGCTGCTCAGTGTGTGACACACGGTGGTCAGCCAGCATGTGCCGGGCTGCTCAGTGTGTGACACACGGTGGTCAGCCAGCATGTGCCGGGCTGCTCAGTGTGTGACACACGGTGTCAGCCAGCATGTGCCGGGCTGCTCAGTGTGTGACACACGGTGGTCAGCCAGCATGTGCCATGTGGGCTGCTCAGTGTGTGACACACGGTGGTCAGCCAGCATGTGCCCGGCTGCTCAGTGTGTGACACACGGTGGTCAGCCAGCATGTGCCGGGCTGCTCAGTGTGTGACACACGGTGGTCAGCCAGCATGTGCCGGGCTGCTCAGTGTGTGACACACGGTGGTCAGCCAGCATGTGCCGGGCTGCTCAGTGTGTGACACACGGTGGTCAGCCAGCATGTGCCGGGCTGCTCAGTGTGTGACACACGGTGGTCAGCCAGCATGTGCCGGGCTGCTCAGTGTGTGACACACGGTGGTCAGCCAGCATGTGCCGGGCTGCTCAGTGTGTGACACACGGTGGTCAGCCAGCATGTGCCGGGCTGCTCAGTGTGTGACACACGGTGGTCAGCCAGCATGTGCCGGGCTGCTCAGTGTGTGACACACGGTGGTCAGCCAGCATGTGCCGGGCTGCTCAGTGTGTGACACACGGTGGTCAGCCAGCATGTGCCGGGCTGCTCAGTGTGTGACACACGGTGGTCAGCCAGCATGTGCCGGGCTGCTCAGTGTGTGACACACGGTGGTCAGCCAGCATGTGCCGGGCTGCTCAGTGTGTGACACACGGTGGTCAGCCAGCATGTGCCGGGCTGCTCAGTGTGTGACACACGGTGGTCAGCCAGCATGTGCCGGGCTGCTCAGTGTGTGACACACGGTGGTCAGCCAGCATGTGCCGGGCTGCTCAGTGTGTGACACACGGTGGTCAGCCAGCATGTGCCGGGCTGCTCAGTGTGTGACACACGGTGGTCAGCCAGCATGTGCCAGGCTGCTCAGTGTGTGACACACGGTGGTCAGCCAGCATGTGCCGGGCTGCTCAGTGTGTGACACACGGTGGTCAGCCAGCATGTGCCATGTGCCAGGCTGCTCAGTGTGTGACACACGGTGGTCAGCCAGCATGTGCCGGGCTGCTCAGTGTGTGACACACGGTGGTCAGCCAGCATGTGCCGGGCTGCTCAGTGTGTGACACACGGTGGTCAGCCAGCATGTGCCGGGCTGCTCAGTGTGTGACACACGGTGGTCAGCCAGCATGTGCCAGGCTGCTCAGTGTGTGACACACGGTGGTCAGCCAGCATGTGCCGGGCTGCTCAGTGTGTGACACTCGGTGGTCAGCCAGCATGTCGGGCTGCTCAGTCAGCCAGCGTGTGCCAGGCTGCTCAGTGTGTGACACACGGTGGTCAGCCAGCATGTGCCAGGCTGCTCAGTGTGTGACACACGGTGGTCAGCCAGCATGTGCCGGGCTGCTCAGTGTGTGACACACGGTGGTCAGCCAGCATGTGCCGGGCTGCTCAGTGTGTGACACACGGTGGTCAGCCAGCATGTGCCGGGCTGCTCAGTGTGTGACACACGGTGGTCAGCCAGCATGTGCCGGGCTGCTCAGTGTGTGACACACGGTGGTCAGCCAGCATGTGCCGGGCTGCTCAGTGTGTGACACACGGTGGTCAGCCAGCATGTGCCGGGCTGCTCAGTGTGTGACACACGGTGGTCAGCCAGCATGTGCCGGGCTGCTCAGTGTGTGACACACGGTGGTCAGCCAGCATGTGCCGGGCTGCTCAGTGTGTGACACACGGTGGTCAGCCAGCATGTGCCGGGCTGCTCAGTGTGTGACACACGGTGGTCAGCCAGCATGTGCCGGGCTGCTCAGTGTGTGACACACGGTGGTCAGCCAGCATGTGCCATGTGGGCTGCTCAGTGTGTGACACACGGTGGTCAGCCAGCATGTGCCGGGCTGCTCAGTGTGTGACACACGGTGGTCAGCCAGCATGTGCCGGGCTGCTCAGTGTGTGACACACGGTGGTCAGCCAGCATGTGCCGGGCTGCTCAGTGTGTGACACACGGTGGTCAGCCAGCATGTGCCGGGCTGCTCAGTGTGTGACACACGGTGGTCAGCCAGCATGTGCCGGGCTGCTCAGTGTGTGACACACGGTGGTCAGCCAGCATGTGCCGGGCTGCTCAGTGTGTGACACACGGTGGTCAGCCAGCATGTGCCAGGCTGCTCAGTGTGTGACACACGGTGGTCAGCCAGCATGTGCCGGGCTGCTCAGTGTGTGACACACGGTGGTCAGCCAGCATGTGCCGGGCTGCTCAGTGTGTGACACACGGTGGTCAGCCAGCATGTGCCATGTGGCTGGCTGCTCAGTGTGTGACACACGGTGGTCAGCCAGCATGTGCCAGGCTGCTCAGTGTGTGACACACGGTGGTCAGCCAGCATGTGCCGGGCTGCTCAGTGTGTGACACACGGTGGTCAGCCAGCATGTGCCGGGCTGCTCAGTGTGTGACACACGGTGGTCAGCCAGCATGTGCCAGGCTGCTCAGTGTGTGACACACGGTGGTCAGCCAGCATGTGGCGGGCTGCTTGCTTTTCATCTTCAACAAATAATAAAAGCAAGTAAAATGGTACCAGAATAAAGTTGTACTCATGTTGGTAGAATTACCGACAATATGTTCGATAAAAGGATACAAGTGCAACTAATGTTACGTGTTATTGTGGCAACTTCTCGCTCTCCAGGAGCTTGACAAAGCTCCCGGAATTAAGCTCTAATGAGACTCAGTCAGACATTTGTGGATTCTTATATATTTGAAATTCGTCGAGTACATTCCCAAAAAACTTGACTGACGATTTTGTTTATTTAAAACAAAATAACTGGAATTTAACACTAGAATGTTAGCAGACAGCTGAAAACATTGGAATAACAGCATCAGTGCCAGGAAAAACAGACGAAAATTTAGAAAAGTGTGTCAGAAAAACAAAAAAACAAACAAATACAGTACATTGAAAATAGAATGTACGAATTTGGATAACCAATTCAAAAACTTGTGTTTTTTAATATTCTTCTGGATTGCCTTTTACACATATGACAAGAAGGTACAAAGCAGTATGGAAGCTGGATCCGAATCTCAGTGTTTTGTGGAACATTCTGTAACGAGTGTTTATAATATATAAGACTGTGTTGGAAATCTGTGTAGTAAATATATGGTAGATGTGTCCGAGGATCCAGTAAAGAAATTACGATTACCATCGTTTCAATTACTTACCAATTACCGTGTGGTGGAGCGTTCTTCCAGTACTCTGGTGGAGCGTTCTTCCAGTACTCTGGTGGAGCGTTCTTCCAGTACTCTGGTGGAGCGTTCTTCCAGTACTCTGGTGGAGCGTTCTTCCAGTACTCTGGTGGAGCGTTCTTCCAGTACTCTGGTGGAGCGTTCTTCCAGTACTCTGGTGGAGCGTTCTTCCAGTACTCTGGTGGAGCGTTCTTCCAGTACTCTGGTGGAGCGTTCTTCCAGTACTCTGGTGGTACTCTGGTGGAGCGTTCTTCCAGTACTCTGGTGGAGCGTTCTTCCAGTACTCTGGTGGAGCGTTCTTCCAGTACTCTGGTGGAGCGCTCTTCCAGTACTCTGGTGGAGTGCTCTTCCAGTACTCTGATAGAAGGCTCTTCCAGTACTCTGGTAGAAAGAAATAATATATTGAGATCAACTATGTATCAGAGTCGACCAAATAGTTTGTGCTCTTTCGACAATGGAAGGTTATTTGGCCCAAAAAGCAAACAAACAATCAAAGAAAACGTAATTTTGTCTGCTTGATTAATATGTTTATTAGGTTTTAAGTTCAAGAACTTGACTTTAAAACTGTTTATTAGTCTTTTATTGTCATAATACTGTGTTTTTTTTACATGTTTCTAGTTTCTAGCTGTGTCAGTTTTGTTCCCATCACGATTTTATGGACTGTTGGTGGATTATTTGTTTTATATTTTTATTATTTTTTTAATTCCCTGACTGTAAAACATTAACATTTAGTGTTTTGACCAGCAATATAAATTCCAAAATTTATTCAATTGTATTTTATTTACAAAAGATATGTATTAATCTATCAATATTCTGCGCTACATAAATTTGATGAATTTGTGTCAGTATGAAGATGAGGTGCTCAACAAAATTCCCAGACATGAAAGGGCAACGAATAAAAGAATAGCGTGCCTGTCCATCTGCATTATGAGGGTGGAAACGTGTTGTGGCTAACAACTTTATAAGGAAGGAAACGTGCTGCAACCAATTGCAGTGTAAAGAGGGAGGCATGCTGGAGCCTCCATCATTATGAGGAAGGAAGAGTGTTGGGGCCAGCAACATTGTAAGTGGACGAAATATGTTCGGGATACCTAGAATTTAGGGAGAGAAACGTGTTGGGACCGCAAGTAATATAAGTAAGGAAACATTTAAGGGCCACCAGCATTATAAGGAGAGGAGCATGTTAGGGGCACCACACTGTGAAAGGGGAAACCTGAGGAATCCCGTGTCGAAACTCACCACCACTGATTTCCAAAAATTACAACGGGTACAGAGGTAGTTTTCCCTTACCCTTCTTCTTCCACATACTTCAAGGTAATATATACTGCCCACCTCCACCACCACTTATGGATGCAGGGCAGACATCACTGAACCTCTTAACTGGCCTATAGCGTCTGGCAACAATTATTGTCCAATATAAACAAAGTACAGGTAGTAGAACATTAGGTATTTATATTACATTATCTGAAACAATTACAGAATTATAGCACACATACACTCACAAAGGTCCTACTGTAAATGGCTCACTATTTATCCAGTCACCAAAACTGTTGCTCTGGTAATAAAATAATGACAAATACAGATGGAGCCATTTAGAAACATAACCTTCCTGCCAGCCTGCTTGCTATTCTGCCTGCCTGCTTGCCACTCCGCCTGCCTGCTTGCCACTCTGCCTGCCTGCCACTCTGCCTGCCTGCTTGCCACTCTGCCTGCCTGCTTGCCACTCTGCCTGCCTGCCACTCTGCATGCCTGCCACTCTGCCTGCCTGCTCGCCACTCTGCCTGCCTCCCTGCCTGCCACTCAGCCTGCCTGCCTCACTAGGTCAGCAACCCCATCACCACAGTGTGCAGAGGGGACACTTTATGTAAAAAACTGCTGTAAAGTAGCGGTGTAGGAACTAAACTTTTGGTACCACCAGCATTATGAGGAGGGAAAAGTGTTAAAGCTACCAGTATTATAAGGGAGGAAACGTACTGGAGAAAAATATGATTGGATTACCATCATTATCAGTAAAGAAACTTTATGCTGCCACTAGTATTACAAGGGAGAAAACGTGTTGAGACGTGCTTGGGTTAACAGCATTATAAGGAAGGAAATTCAAGGTAACCACCAGCGTTATATGGAAGGAAACTTACTGAGGCCAGAAACATTATTAGAAGGGAAACGTGTTGGGGCCTCTAGTTTTGGCAGACTTCGCCTCTGCATCAGTTATGTTATTCTATGGACATCACCATGGCTTGGATACGAAGAGTATTCCACATCCTTGTGCAATATATAGCTAATCATTCACGGATCTTTACGAAGAAAGTATTGCCAATAGGACAATGGGTCAGGACAATGACAGCAAGAGGAATCTGAGTAAACAGTGAGCTGAGATCCAGCAATGACCCGGCGATCAGTCTAACAGGATAAGAGCAGCGAGAATTGTATGAAGCTTGACAGTGAACACAGGACTCGCTTAGTAACTGTATACAATACGAGTAATCACAGGCAACTACAGGCAAGCCAACACTACCTACACTACATTCATAGCAAGGATAACGTCACCCCCCTTGAAGCATGAACAAAATCATGTTTCAAGAAATTTGCTAAAGAGAGGACAGTGAAGAAAAAATATAGGCGACGTTCCAATGGCTAATAAAAAGACGCCACTGTCCTGCCACTAGTCCCCGCACCACTGTGACAAACAGTGCCCGCTGTAGTTCGATATTACTCCTTACTTTACGCACGGCAGAATTCCAGAATGGCTTGGCTGAGCCTGGAAATACGAGAGGTGATAGTATTATTCGTCCTGTAACGGGCGAAGGGAAAATTTGAACCAATCCTGTGAACTGCACATTATCAGTCATAACTCCTTGAACCAGTGGTGACTTTAGCTAACACTTCCACCACTAGATAACTGCCACAAGCTGTCCACCTGGCATTTCACTTCCCTTTCGATGGTGCAGACTGCCACAGTTATGCATGTAGATAAACGGTTCAGAGAACAATATACTGATAAATTAGACACATGTGCAACACATGGGCATCTGCAGTGAAGAAACGTTTCGCCTCATATTGGCTTCATCAGTCCAAACTCCTGTTCTTCACCATTCTCCTTTGTATGGATTGAAGAACCCACTGTGTGGCGAAATGTTTCCTCAGTAAAGATACCCAAGTGTTACACATGAGTCACAGTTATGCAGTTGATGGGAGCACAAGGAGGGTGACAGATCCTGTGCATAACTCTCAGGACCAAAATTTGATAAATGGGACAAAATACCAGGTATGGAAGCTAAAAGAAGGAAGAGAAGAGGGCGTGTTTTTTTTTTACTTGGGCAATGACTTTCAAAGTCTTCACCCCGTTAAGGTGACTTTTCACTAAATAAATACATCAGCAGTGTGCCCCTAGCCAATTTTATGTGATAATGACAGAGTTTTGAGAAAAGCTAACCCTGTTTCCTAGTTATATTACATCACGCAAGACGGAGTCCATACAAGGCGATGAAATCTGTCAGCCTGAACTGGAAGACTTCAGTCAGGTAATGAGGATATCATCAAGCATATTATTAAGGAGTCATCAGCTAGGGAAGCTTCATAACTCAGAACAGTTCCTCCCATATGCACTAAAAATATATTTTTTATATTAATATCTCCATGGATCGGCGGGGGGAAGGGAAGCATGAGAAAGAAAGGAGCTGGGAGTGAACGCGGGACAGAGGCGTAATGGGAAGGGAAGAAGGGTAGAAAGAGAGGAGGAGGAGGGAAAAGGAATACGGTAAGTAGAGGATTAATGTTTAATTAATGTCATGCGCTAAACCCATGTGGGTCATTCAGCGCAAGAGTTCGTGGAGGCTTGATCTTCCGTCTGCTGAGTGCAAGACAGACTAGCTTACTATTTGTACTCACTATAGAAAAGAGTGGAGAGCAGAGACACAGCAGAAGAATATAAAATGAACACGGGGAGGACATAGGAGAGAAACGAAACACAGTAAAGAGAGATGAAAGGGGAGGACAAGAACCAAAATGTCTTAATAAATTGAAAGCAATAAATAAAGGATACCGAAAAGAAGTTGGAGGAGGGAAGAAAGATGAGGAGGAGGAGGAGAAGAAGGACGACGAGGAGGAGGAGCAGGAGGAACAGGAGAACGGAGAGAAGCAATATATCACAATGATTGCATAATTGTATGTCAGTAAGATTAATGTTGTGGGTGCAGCAGCTGCCTCTTGATACACATTCTGATACTCACGATAACGTAAGTAATAAAATACCTAAGTCACTCTCGCCCGGTCTGGTATAATTAAACCAAAGTGTGCTTCTTCTAATTAATTTACTTCTTGCAAAAGCTTTGCGACTATTTACAAAATTCTGCACATATCGGTGAACTAATTGTCGTTCTTAATGTGGCAATTGTTGAATTAATTTGGAATTAATTTACCCATCCGGAGCGTTAACGAATGACCAGATGAACTCCAAATTTCCTACACACGTTGTATGAGGCTGCATAATGCTCTGGCCAATATTAACTCTAAACACATTTTTTTCTGTTTTTCATATTTGGGCGCGGCCATGCTGGGCGAGATGATAGTCCAGCAGCCACATTGAAATCCCAAAATTGTTGTCTAATGTGTTTTTCATTTCTGATACTAGTAAAATAGAATTTATATGCACAAATAACCCGCACATAGGAGAGAAGAGCTTACGATGACGTTTCCGTCCGAGTTGGACCATGTACAAAGTCACAATGTAATTTTGTAAATGGTCCAAGTCGGACTGAAACATTGTCATAAGCTCCTCTCTCCTATGTGAGGGTTATTTGTGTATTGTTCCAGTCACGGTATTGTGCCTTTTCGCTCTTTCTAGAAATTATATATATATATATATATATATATATATATATATATATATATATATATATATATATATATATATATATATATATATATATATATATATATATATATATATATATATTAGTGTGTGTGTGTGTGTGAGAGAAGCCTCGCCACAGCCCGTTGCCCAGCTCAACGGGAACCCTAAGAACAGAGGTCTGACGAAAGTCAAAAGCGTCATGATGGAGTCACTATGCTACCCTAGAAGGTAAGCAGATTTCCTGGGACTACTATTGCATCGCCACATTGTCAGACACCTACTTGCCATACTCCAAAGCTGTACGGGGTGGAGCTACCAGCTTTAGAGAGATCCAGAAGACTTATAAATATGAAAGCCTCACCCCTTGCTATAACTTCCCAATAGGGTGGGAGACCCTCGGAGCATGGGGCAAGTGTGCTCTGAAGTTCCTCAAAGAGCTGGATGAAAAACTCATCACAGAAACCAAGGATCACAGAGCAGTGAGCTTCACATTTCAGAGACTCGGTGCTGTGATCCAGAGGAAAAATGCCTGCAGTATTCTGACCACATGGCCCACTGCCGGGGAGTTGGACGAATGTATTTTGTCTTTAAATGAAGTCAACATAGAATATAGAATGTGGTAGGAGAAGACAATATTCAAACAGCTCTGGGGAGAACCTTGAGTTTTCACTGAAGTAAGTTTATTCTTTTCTCTGAGGTACCACCTCTGGAACTGTGCTGGGGACCCTCATCCTCAGAGAAAAGAAAAAACTTACTTCAGGGAAAACTCAAGGTTCTCTCCGGAGCTGTTTGAATATTGCCTTCTCCTACCACCCCTAATATTCTGCTTCTAACTCCTTTAATCACACCACCTATTCCTCTCATATTTCATTTTAGTTCACTCCCACTCCTCCTTTCACTCTCTCTTTATCCCATATTATCTATTTTTTTTTATTTTATATCGGTCACTGAGTGGAAGATCATTATACATAAGCACCGTGTGGGAACCCAGAACACTGCAACGTAGTATGGGAACCCAGCAAACAGCGTGAGAACACAACACACGCAGACACAGCGTGGAACACAGTACACATATATGTGTGTGGTAGTCTGGTACACACAACACAAATGCAGTCAACAAAAAGAGGATCTGGCAAGAATGTGAAAACACTCAGGCGATAATATTAAATAAAATTAGATTTACTGGAGGAGAAGTGTGTGTGTGTGTGTGTGTGTGTGTGTGTGTGTGTGTGTGTGTGTGTGTGTGTGTGTGTGTGTGTGTGTGTGTGTGTGTGTGTGTGTGTGTGTGTGTGTGTGTGTGTGTGTGCGTGCGCGCACCAATGGAAAACAAGACGTAATCAATAAGAATTCTGCATTTGCAGAAGCCTTGCCTTGGGGAAAAGATGATTTTGGCAAATGAAGAATCATTGTAACGATCGCAGCCTCTCTCCGTCCCTCCCTCCCACCCTTTCTCTCTCTCTCTCTCTCTCTCTCTCTCTCTCTCTCTCTCTCTCTCTCTCTCTCTCTCTCTCTCTCTCTCTCTCTCTCTCTCTCTCTCTCTCTCTCTCTCTCTCTCTTTACACAGGGTTTGACAAGTTTAGGTTAGGACCATTAGCATTATTGACAAGCTATTGACAAGTTAAGGATACCTAACTTTATTGACAAACTGAGAGCTGTTACCTACATAAGCTCATTGAAAGCAATTTTACTTGTATGAAACATAAAAGTAGGGAACAGGATGAAGTTGGAACCACCTGTGGGCCAGCATTTTCATTTGATCAACTTACTTTATCTCATTGACATTATGCTGTACGAATGTGTTCCAGGCTCATTCTAGACTCGAGTCACCCTAGAGATAAATGATCTCAGATTAAGTGAAGCTGCTGCTTTCTGCCCGTCTTGTGGTATAGAAGCTTTCTTCTCGCTGTCCTCGAAGTGGAGCCAAGTGTGGTTCTTTGACAATGTTGACCTTGTACATAACAGTAAGGCCGCCCACATCCCTCCTGTGTTGAAGACTGCTGAAATGACAGATCTATCATATAGAATTTTGCAACACCTACTGTCCAGCAGATGCGAGAGACGTCGAAGTGCCTTGATTGCAAGATTTACAAAATAGTGTCACCATCAGCTAAGCAGTTTGTCACTTGATGTAGGCTTGCACTGGCCTTCTGCAATAGCTTGAATGGTATCTAATGATTTGAGTAGCTCATGAAGTGCTTTCCTGTGATGAACTATATTAGGTGAGACTTTACAGCACAGCCCATGAGGGCACTCTTGATCTTTGGAGAGGACTCCCTGAGGTACTGCTGAACCTTCCTCTGATCATATTTCAGTTATATCAGTCTTATGGTGTCCTTTTTACTAGTCTTTAATAATGTTAGAAATCACTAAAGCACTTCGAATTTAAGTGTTTTTTCAATGTGGTTATTTTACTTTAAATCACCTGTTTACTGTATTCTCGCAGTGGTTGTTTGCATATATATGTGCACACTATCACTGTGAAAAAGTAGCGAAAATCCAACGCCTTTCGTGATTTCTCATATTTTTAAAGACTTGTGATAATGTGAGAAATCACGGGAGTGCTTGGAATTTCACAATTTTTTCTCATTATGGGCACCGGGAAGCTGGATGAGGTGTTTGAGATGAAGGATCTATGTTCTGTTTTTATATAAAGGTGAAAAATCACGAAAGGGCTTGGAAGTTCACTATTTTTTCCACAGTGGTTGTTTTGCAGGTAAGGATATAGTTTTGAAGTAGTTGGTGCTTTTAAATGTATGGAAAAGGGTAAAGCACCTAGGGACTGGCAGAGAGCATGCATAGTTCTTTTGTATAAAGGCAAACGGGGAAAAAGAAAATGCAAGAACTATAGGGAAATAAATCTGTTGAGTATACCTGGTAAAGTGTTTGGTAGAGTTTTTATTGAAAGAAGAGTGATAAGGAGAGTAGGATAGCAGATGAACAAGGAGGCTTTAGGAAGGGTAGGGTGTGTGTAGACCAAGTGTTTACAGCAAAGCATAAAGGTGATGTTACAAAATACGCGATTTCTAAAAAGCTTAGAGATCTCCAGTGAATACTAGAAAGGACTGCCCTTCCAGCATCCAGCCTGTTACTGGGTTTTCGTAACAATTAGTCAGTATCCTTGTCCAATTATCCATTAGAATTTAGTAAGAATTAATAGTGCTTCAGGATTACAACTGGTAGGTTACTAACTAGAGAAATTAAAATTTAATAAATTTATTAATTAAGTTGTCTAGGCGTATATCACATATCACATTTATAAGTCTTAAGTACCGTCTGGTACAGTAGCATTTAATAATACAATATACAAATAAGTTTGTGTATGTGTGGAAGTGCTGAAAGTAGTTCGCTATGTCTCACGACTCGACTAGACTTCAACAAGTGACTGACAAAGTCCTCACATAAACTAACTTCTTGACCAACTGGCAATTAGAACAGTCTGCTTGAACAATAAACGACCGCTAAGCCCAATAGCAATATAACAAGCAACTGCGACACAGAATCAGGAACAAGGAGATAATATAACGACACTAAGTAGGGACCATCAGCAGATCCTGCATAAAAGTCACAAAGCTCCCATACTACTGAAACTAAGTTCAGCATATGGAAATACCCGACTGTGACAGTACACAGATACCAGTACAACTTAGGTCAGAAGCTACAGCTCAGGACCTGAGTTGCTCAGAGTGTCTATGCGACACACAACCTCAGTACAACGTCGAAAATCACTAAGTCTATACAATGTTCTGTGAACAGAGTCCCACAGAACCTACAACAATGAGACAGAGACGATCTTCCAACAAGAGCCAATAAGGGAGATTTAGGCACTTGTCAGGAATACGTCCAACCACCAAGAGAGTCTAGACCAGACTGAATACTTCAGGCGAGGTGTGATCACAGTAGTTAGACAATCAAGACTTGAACTATGAGCACATAATATATATGTTACATCCTACCTAACAACATAACTAAGTCAAATAATAATATAAAGCAATATATTTACGATTTAGCTATTATCGCAAATATAAGCAATATAAAATTATATGAAAAGGTAATATACATTATATACATATACATAATATACATCATATACATTGTAAACCATTCAGGGGTTGCAACAGGTGAACAGTATTTAGATAAGATTAAAGAGATTTTTGTGGCATTTATGAATTTGGAAAAGGCGTATGACAGGGTGGATAGGGGGGCAATGTGGCAGATGTTGCAGATGTATGGAATACGAGGTAGGTTACTGAAAACAGTGAAGAGTTTTTACGAGGATAATGAGGCTCAAGTTAGAGTATGTAGGAGAGAGGGAGATTATTTCCCAGTAAATGTAGGAATTCGACAAGGATGTGTGATGTCACCGTGGTTGTTCAATATATTTGTAGATGGGGATATAAGAGAAGTGAATGCTCGGGTGTTAGCAAGAGGTGTGGAATTAAAAGATTAAGAATCTAGCACAAACTGGGAGTTGTCACACTTGCTCTTTGGTGATGACTCATTGCTTTTGGATGACTCTGAACAGAACTTGCAGAAGTTGGTGGATGAGTTTGGTAGGGAATGTTAAAGAATAAAACTAAAAGTGAATATAGGAAAGAGTAAGGTTATGAGGATAAAAAAAAAATATGTAGTGAAAGATTGGATATCAGATTGGAGAGTGAGAGAGTATGGAGGAGGTGAATGTATTCAGATATTTAGGAGTGGACGTGTCAGCAGATGGGTCTTTGAAAGATGAGGTGAATCATAGAATTGATGAGGGAAAAAGGTGAGTGGTTCACTTAGGAGTCTGTAGAGACAAAGAACTTTACCCATGGAAGCAAAGAAGGGAATATATAAGAGTATAGTTATACTAACGTTCTTATATGGGTGTGATCCACATGAAATATATATATATATATATATATATATATATATATATATATATATATATATATATATATATATATATATATATATATATATATATATATATGGATGAGATCCACATGCAACTGCCTTGCCTTTTCACAAATGATTGACTCCACAACACTATCTCCCGCTAATTGTTTATCGTTGATCCGCACCAACAATAACTTCTCCACATTGGTGATCCTTGTTTCGTTAGCATATTTACCCCTTTTGCAATATTACCTTCCTTGATTTCTATTTTCTTTGCCAGGATTTGGATTTTCCATACATCCTGGCAAGCTCCAGCACATGTACACCACTCTCGTACTTTGCTACAATTTCTTTCTTGAATTCTGTCGTGCTCTCACTTTCTTTACCAAAGGACTGTCACTAGAAACTTTCTTTGGGCCCACAAAAAACAATGGTTTATGACCAAATGTTTGGATGAATGTGCAGTGTCTTGCTCACAGAGACAGCCAGAATGACTCACGAACATGGCAGTGTGGTTGCAGACTCGTCCAATACAGCCGATTTTCGAGTTTCCAGCCGAAATCCAGGATAGATTTTCGGCCAAAAATTCGGCCTAAATCCGAATTGGCTGATAGCCAGAACGGCCGATATCCGAGGGTCCATTGTACTGGCTTTCATTGTCATTTTTCCTAAAATTTTATATTAATCTATAGTAATATAATATTTACCAGTATTACAATATTTTATATATACAGGTAATTCACATTATCTTTTCAAACATCCATATGCATTGTGTGCCTGAACTGCTGTTTAAACTCGCTGAACATAATCGAAACATGTTTCATACAATTATAGATGATGCAACTGGATTCTGTGCCAACACTCTTCATGCAGTTGTGTTCCGCTACACGCTTGCGGCCGTAGCGTAACACAAAAAGTGCAGCGCAGTGTAGATAAGGACTATTCTGATTAATAAATACTTAAGACTGATTTTAAAGTTATAACACCTTTCTTTAAAATGAGCAAGAAACACAAGAGTATAAAATGAAAATATGAACAAGACAAGTGTTTAACCAAAAATTGGAGAATTATTTTGCTTTTACTGTGCAAAGAGTCTCTGTCACATCTGTCATACAAGTGCTCCACTTTAAAGCCAGTAATTTAAAGCATCATGACTGTATCCATAAAAAAATTGCATCTGAATTTCCTCCTGAATCAGAACTGAAAATAAAGATACAAAATTTTAAATTTAATCACTCAAAAAAGAACCTATATTCCATCTGTAAGCAAAGTGGTTTGGCTACTGATGCTATATAATTATATTTTTTTTGTTTTTTGTTATAAATACAATTTTGACATATTTTCTGTGGCTATTCCTGTAAAAAGACTTGCCCACCCATGCTTTATACCTCTCGCTTAATAAGGAGGCAACTTTATCGAACGTTCGAAGCTGTACTACTAAGGATTTTGAAAGTCATCAGAACAATTCCAGTATGCTTGGAATGGGTTCAAAAATTTTGCACATATGGCAGATGCACAAGACGTTTGTCCCAGAAATCTTGCCCTAGATACCGATGCTTTTAAAATTTAGTCAGGCGGATCAGATTTTTTCGAGTTATATGCTAAAAAAAATTCGAAAACTTGGAAGTAAAAGAAAAAAGAAATAACGGAATAAAAAATTTAGTCAACTTGAAAGTCTTCTGGATACCTAATAATGTCGAATTTAAAAAAAAAAATAGAAACTTACAAATTAAACATTTTAAATCCAATTTACACCTTCCTCTAAGAAACAGGAGCATTGTAATTGATTTGTAGAACCATTCTTTTGTTATTTTAAGGAGACCTATATCCTAAAATATACCAACACGTTAAGTTTGAATCCAGTTTTAAGTTGCATTGTCAATTTATAAAGATTGAAGTACTGAAGGTACTTTCTAGCAGTGAAAAGCAATGTTTATGTTTTTTTCGTTTCTTCTTTAAAAAAAAAAAAAAAAAATCAACAAAATGGGACCTAGTTTCTCTTCGTAAGATCGACAGTCATTTAAGGTTTAAGTAAATATGAAGGTAAATAACATAAGTTTGATATAAGCTCAAGGTTCATATCATACACAGTTTTATAAAACTCTCGAGGTCACATCAATGGTACGGAAACATTTAACCTAAGACGAACACTGTAAAGTATTTCTGATAAGAGACATTTTCCTGTTATTTCACAATAAGAGAATTGATTTTATAAAGAGGCACATTAAAACTTGGAAAGCCTGTCACCAAGATGAAGCTTTCTTTGAGGGTTTTAAAAGTTATCCGAGCTATTCAAGGATGCTGGGAATGTGTTTATCTTTTTGGTCAATTGCCACCTGTACATGCGACCACACAATAGTCCCCCATCGGAGATACCTAAAACAAACAAAAAAATCAAGCCTCCACTCTATGGATACAAAATAAACTATTTTTCAGACAAATTAATGTTGGGAGCTAGTGCAATTATGTGTGATTCCACAATACGCACATCTACATAAACATCCGGTTTAAACACCAGAGTATATTTGTCAATAAATATTTTTGTCTAAATCATGTACTTAACATTACAGTGCACTGCTTCTGAGGCTCATTTAATTATTATTTATATTTCTATATACATATTTACTACGAAGTCTTTCCCGTTTCCCTCACATATATGTACATATTTTGTAGATATTGCTTGCAGATATTATAATTGCGTGAGGTCTGTAGCCATGAAAAGTGATATTGGGAGAGAATGAAAAATTATAACTCTGAGTGTTTTGTTTAATTACATCAGTCATTCTAATATACATAAAGGTAATATGAATGAATGAGTGAATATATATTCACCCTTGTTGAAGGGTTGTGTAGCTGAGGTATGGTACTTGTTAGAGCCGGGATAACAACATCACCATTAAGACAGAACATGATGGTGGCCCCAGGACACACAAACAACAATCTGGTTTTATAGTTGGACATTATTTGAGAGAGAAAGAGATACAGACAGACAGAGAGAGACAGAGACAGTGTGTTTATAAGTGTGTACTCGCTTATTTGTACTCACTTGCTTGTGGTTCCAGGGGTCGATTCAAAGCTCCTGGTCCCACCTCTTCGCTTGTCGCTACTAGATCCACTCCCTGCTCGATGAGCTTTATCGTATCCATTCTAAAACATCCTGCCTCCACTACATTACTCTCCAGATTGTTTTACTTCCTGACAACTCGTTTTTAGTGAAATACTTCCTATCATCCCTGTGATTCATTTGAGTTTTCAACTTGTAGCTGTGACCTCTTGTTGCTGTGTCCCATCTCAGAAACTTGTCCCTATCCACCGTGTCAGTTCCTTTCAATATTATATTTGACGTTATCATATCGTCCCTATCCCTCCTGTCCTCCAGTGTTGGTAGGATGATTTCCATTAACATCTAATCGTAGGACTGGTCCTAATCTTGTTGCAAACCTTTGCACTTTTTCTAATTTCTTGACGTGCTTGACCAAGTATGGGTTCCATACGGGTGTTGCATACTCCATTATGGGGCTGACGAACACGGTGTACAGCGACTTGAGCGATTCCTTACTCGGGTGTCGAAACACAACTCTTCAGTTAGCTAGGCGCCCAAACGCTGCTGCATTTTTTTTTTTTTGGTTCATGTGCGCCTCAAGAGATGTGCTCTTTTTCCTCGAGTGAGGCATGCAGTCTTTGGCCCCCTAACCTGTACTCTGCGGTCTTTTTCCACCTTTCCCAATCTTCATGACTTTTGCACTTGGTGGAGTTAACCTCCAGGAACCAGTTGTTGGACCAAACTTGCAGCCTGTTCAGATCCCCTTTGTAGTCCTGCCGGATCCTCATCCACTCGAATACTCCGATTAGTTGCACATCGTCTGCAAACAGGGGCACCTCTGAGACTATTCCGTCATGTCATTCACATATACCAGAAACAGCACTAGCCCTACGACTGACCCCTTTGTCACAGGCGCCCACTCTGACACCTCGTCACGTACCCTCACTCGTGTGTGTGTACTCACCTAATTGTACTCACCTAATTGTGGTTGCAGGGGTCGAGACTCAGCTCCTGGCCCCGCCTCTTCACTGATCGCTACTGGATCCTCTCTCTCTCTGCTTCCTGAGCTTTGTCATACCTCTTCTTAAAACTATGTATGGTTCCTGCCTCCACTACTTCACTTGCTAGGCTATTCCACTTGCTGATAACTCTATGACTGAAGAAATACTTCCTAACGTCCCTGTGACTCGTCTGAGTCTTCAGCTTCCAGTTGTGACCCCTTGTCCCTGTGTCCCCTCTCTGGAACATCCTATCTCTGTCCACCTTGTCTATTCCCCGCAGTATCTTGTATGTCGTTATCATGTCTCCCCTGACCCTTCTGTCCTGCAGTGTCGTCAGTCCGATTTCCCTTAACCTTTCCTCGTACGACATTCCCTTGAGCTCTGGGACTAGCCTTGTTGCAAACCTTTGTACTTTCTCTAACTTCTTGACGTGCTTGACCAGGTGTGGGTTCCAGACTGGTGCTGCATACTCCAGTATTGGCCTAACATACACAGTGTACAGTGTCTTGAACGATTCCTTATTAAGGTATCGGAACGCTATTCTCAGGTTTGCCAGGCGCCCGTATGCTGCAGCGGTTATTTGGTTGATGTGTGCCTCCGGTGATGTGCTCGGTGTTATGGTCACCCCAAGGTCTTTCTCCCTGAGTGAGGTCTGTAGTCTTTGTCCACCTAGCCTATACTCTGTCTGCGGTCTTCTTTGCCCCTCCCCAATCTTCATGACTTTGCATTTGGCTGGATTGAATTCGAGAAGCCAGTTACTGGACCACATGTCCAGCCTCTCCAGGTCTCTTTGCAGTCCTGCCTCATCCTCGTCCGATTTAATTCTTCTCATCAACTTCACGTCATCTGCGAACAGGGACACTTCAGAGTCTATTCCTTCCATCATGTCGTTCACATATATCAAAAATAGCACTGGTCCTAGAACTGACCCCTGTGGGACCCCGCTGGTAACAGGCGCCCACTGTGATACCTCTTCACGTACCATGACTCGTTGCTGCCTCCCTGTCAGGTATTCCCTTATCCATTGCAGTGCCCTTCCTTTTACGTGTGCCTGATCCTCCAGCTTCTGCACTAATATCTTGTGGGGAACTGTGTCAAAGGCCTTCCTGCAGTCTAGGAAAATGCAATCTACCCAACCCTCTCTCTCGTGTCTTACTTCTGTTACCTTGTCATAAAACTCCAGGAGGTTTGTGATACAAGATTTGCCTTCCATGAACCCATGCTGGTTTTCATTTATAATCTTGTTCCTTTCCAGGTGTTCGACCACTCTCCTCCTGATAATCTTCTCCATGACTTTGCACACAATACATGTCAGAGACACAGGTCTGTAGTTTAGTGCCTCGTTTCTGTTTCCATTCTTAAATATGGGGACTACATTAGCTGTCTTCCATTTCTCAGGTAGTTGCCCAGTTTCAAGGGATGTGTTGAAGATTGTGGTTACAGGCACACACAGCATCTCTGCTCCTTCTCTAAGGACCCATGGGGAGATGTTGTCCGGTCCCATCGCCTTTGAGGTGTCAAGGTCACTTAAGAGCTTCACCTCCTCCTCAGTTGTTCGTATGTCATCCAACACTTGTTGGTATATTCCCTCTTGATGTTCCCTTCTATTCTGTCTTCCCACAGCCCTTCCTGTCTCTACTGTAAAAACTTCCTTAAATCTCCTCTTCAGCTCCTCACATACCTCCTGATCATTTCTTGTGAGTTCTCCACCTTCTGTCCTTAATCTGATCACCTGGTCTTTGACTGTTGTCTTCCTCCTGATGTGGCTATACAACAGTTTCGGGTCAGTCTTGATTCTCGATGCTATGTCATTTTCATACTGTCGCTGGGCCTCCCTCCTTACCTGTGCGTACTCATTCCTGGCTCTGCGACTGATCTCCCTATTTTCGTGTGTTCTCTGCCTTCTGTACTTTTTCCATTCTCTATTGCACTTTGTTTTTGCCTCCTTACACCGTCGGGTGAACCAGGGGCTTGTTCTGGTCTTCCCGACCTATATGTACCGTACTTACATGTGGGAGCACTGGTCAATTCTCAGCTCCTGGACCCGTCTCTGATTTTTCCGTTTGCCAGATTCTGTTTCCTCGACCCTCGTGGACCCCTATCGTACCTGCTTTTAAAACCATGTGTATAGCTTGCCTCCACGTCTCGCCAAAGTCGTCCTACTTCCTGACCTCCCTAAGGATGAAGCAGCTCCTAAATTCAGAATGACTAATCTGTGCCTTTAACTTCCATTATGTCTGTTTCCTGCCTCTCAAAAGATCCGTCACTGTCGAGACTACCAGTTCCAGCAAATATTTTGGATGTTATCATGTCTCTCCTTTTTTCTTTCCACTAATATCGTCAGGTTCATTTACTTCAGTCTCCTCACAGCTTATTCTTTTTAAGTCTGTGACTAATCTCGTTGTAATCGTTTGAACTTTCTCCAACTTCTTAACATGCTTTATCATGTGTGGGTTTCTTATATATACTGTATACTACAAGATGAGCCAGCCAAATGTTGTATAGATGATCCGTAAATTCCTGAGGGCTGCGGAGGTTATTCGGATATGTGCCTCCAGTGTTATGTTTGTGCCTTTGGGTGAGGTCTGCGGTCTCTGCCCCTAGTCTGCAGTCATTTTCTAATTTTCTTGCTCCTTCTGCTCTCTTCATAACTGTGCATCTGCTGAGTTTAAATTCAAATAACCGCTAATTTGATAAGTCTTGAAGATTATTCAGTTCCATTTGCTGCCTTTTCCTGTCCTCATCGGCTTTTATCCTTCTCATAAGCCTTCGTCAGCAAACAAAGATACATTGGACTCTGGTATGTCAGTCTTTTATGATGGAAACAATACTGATACTAATACTGATCCTTGTGGAAACTTGCGTATTACTGCTCCACAGTCTATATATCTTGCTGGACAATCACCCTTTATATCCTTCTAAGGTACTCTTTGATCCACCAAAGTACTTTTCCTGTTATTCATGCCTGGACTTCAAGTTTTTACTCTAGCAGCTTCCTGTGAGGTACAGTTTCAAATGCTTTCTTGCAGTCCAAGAATATGTTGCCCACCCATCCCTCTCTCACCTGTCTCACTTCTGTTACTGTCATAGAACTCCAGACTGTTAGTAAAATAAGACGTCTCATCCTACCTGATTATAAGGTAGGTTGCAACGTGAAATTATTTCCTGGAATTGCGATAATTTCATAATTGTAATTTGTAAAGGAAGTGATTAACGAAATCGTAATGGCACGATTGCCTGTGCCTATGTTAACCTTCCTATGGTGTAGAAATATACCTAGTTGGATGAATCTTCTTGTGGCTAGCTGGTCCAGTGGCTAACGCGACGGTTTGAAGTTTTGAGACTCTCTGTTCGCGGGTTCTATCCCCTTCACTGGTATTTTTTTTTTTTTTTAAGGAAGTGATATTTGTATTTTGAAACAGCCGAGAATTCCGATGATACAGCTAATGCCGGGTTGGTTTCGTAATGATTTTGTTTCCATTAAATTTTTTCTTATATTATTACATATCTAACGGTATTATTGCAAGGGTACTTTACTTTTCAAGATCCGAATTTTGAGACCTATACGGAATTAGGAAAATGGAGGTAAGGAGGGAGAAACAGCGAGAGTGAAAGAAGGAACTAAGAGAGAGGGAGAGAGAGGTGGGGGTAGCAACTCTTAGCATGTAAACAAAGGAGTAACTCTTAACCTAACCCAGTAATAACTCTAATGGAAATGAGAGAGAGAGAGAGAGAGAGAGAGAGAGAGAGAGAGAGAGAGAGAGAGAGAGAGTTGGCTCCAACTACATGCTGTTCCCTATCTCTTTATCTCATAAGAATAAAAGAGGGTTTCAAGGACAGTGAGAAGTGAGCGTCTACACAACAAGACGGGAAGCAAACAACTACTCTCTGACTGTACCCTTCTCTGTAATATCACTTTATCTAAGATCATTTATTCCTAGGGTGAATCGAGTCTGGAACATCAACGAAATCAAAGGCAGTTTACCAAATGAAATTGCTGGCCCATAGATGAATTCAGCTTTATCCTGTTTCCTTTCTGTACGTCTCATAACAATACAAATAAATGAGATTATGTAGGTAACAGCTCTTAACTTGTAAATAAAGTAAGGAACCTTAACCTAATCTTGTAAAACCCTGCGTAAAGAGAGAGTGAGAGAGACTGAGACAGAAAAAAACAATCTCTGTAAGAGAACCTTCTGCACAAAGGATTCCATTTCTTAGCCAAACAACACATCTATTTATATTTATTTAATGATTTTCTTCCCTTATCCAGCGTGTGTTGCTGCTGCTTAAAAAAAAACAGATGAAGACCAAGGCCGAGCTTTGCTCTTGAGGTCGAGAAGTATATACATGGGAGAAAAATTAAAGGAAAGGGCGGAAAGGTAGAGTAAGGAAGAGGAGAGAGAGAGAGAGAGAGAGAGAGAGAGAGAGAGAGAGAGAGGCACATGTGGAAGTTTGGAATCACGTCAGAAAAGATGTGGCAAGATTTTACAAGTTGTTGGGAGAGCACCTGAGGGTTTACTGGGAAGGACGGAGAGGGTAGGGGAAGGAGGGAGGACTTATTTAGAGAGGGATGGAATGGAAGAGGGATGGATGGACTGGGTGAGTGAGGGAAGGGCTGAGTGAATGAGGGAAGGGCTGGGTGAGTGAGGGAAGGGCTGGGTGAATGTGGGAACGACTGTGTGAGGGAATGACAGGGTGGTTGAATGAGGGGAGAGTGAGAGACGTGGGTAACAAGGTAAAGGTTGCCGCGCAGCATGAGAAGAGAAGCATGTTGTTAAACATGAAGATAAACAATGAAAGCGAGACAGACAGACAGAAAAAGAGAGTTTTAAACCATAATTGCATAGAGGGAAACACCATGCACCTGTTACGATGTCAGCATCCTCTCTTGCATCTTTGTTTTTCTCGACAATGTTCGAACACTAATTTTCTTAATACTTTATGTCGATGGAAGAATATGTGAGACGAAGAACTGGGAAAGGAACGATCAGCGTGATGGGATGTTGGTAGACAAAACAGAGGTTAAATAATGTCTATGTGATCAGGCTAATTCGGGTTTGTTTAATCGGTGGATTTTGTTCCATTAGCAGCTAAAAAATTGATTAAAAGCCAATACGAGGTAAAAGTTGGTTAGATTATAGTACATTACATCAGTTTCTGTAACGTAAATTTGTAAACAAAAGCAAATTAACAGAAAACAGCCAGGATACGCCTAGTAACAAGCAGGCCGAGGAGAAATGGCGAACGCTGAATTCCTAACGTCTGTCCTTGGTGTGAGATTAGGCTGCCTCTTTGTCACCTGTGATATCCTTTCAACGGCTTTTATGGTTGCTGTGTTTCAATGTACGACCAGGCTGTGGGTATTTTTCGTACAGTGTAATCCAAGAATGTTTGTAACAGACTATTTTCCTGAATGTTCTAGTTTTACTCCATTAAAAAGGCTATGTTTAACTGCTTCCTACGTGCCTATCTCTTTAATATCGATATTAGTTTAGTCTCTACAATTTTTATATAGTAGAAATTCTTACCTTTTCTCTCTTCGAATTCAGTATTGGTGTTTCATAACCTATCTTTATTCATGTTTTTGTTTTCGTGTTGTCTGTATTCTTTGTTTACCTGTGCCTTTTTTTTCACTAGTTGGTGTAGGTTACTTGATTTTTTTTCTTGTGTCAGGAGGTAAAATAGTAGAGGTAAGAAATTGGGAAATGATATCAGGTATATTTAATTACGAGTGACTGGTAATTTCACTCTCCGTTATTTGACTCCAAGAAATATTGCTCCGGTAATTTGACCCAAGGGAATTTAATTCCCAGTCAGCTTCCTTTCTGATAACATCAGTATCTGAAGCATTAGAAACAAACATAAGCATTCGCTAGAATTTCTTAAAACATTTATGCCTTCTAAAATATTTACTGAAAACTTGTAAGGATAAGTTATGCTAGATTAGATAAGTTTGATTAAGTTGACTAGATTTCAAAATAACTTGAATTAAATATTTATTTTTAAATACTTAAATCAATTTTCTTTTTATTTGGAGTGAAATTGCTGATAGTGAAATTGACTGGGCGTTATTGGGGGTCAAATTACCAGAGTCGAATTACCTTGAAACGCAAATCGGAGGATTGGACTGTAATTGGGATGGGGATCGTGTGTGGTCGGATGCAGGATTACGGAGATTTGTATTGTTATTGGGGAGCGTAGGCGCAAATATGACAATATCATACATGTAAAGAACGCAGTGATTTACATGTGATAACTTAATAATACCCACAAACCATACCACGGGTGGGGGTTAGAACCCGCTATCAGAGAGTCACAAAACTCTAGACCGACGTGTTAGCCACTGGACCATTACGATTTGGTGAGTCATGTTAACAATGCCTCTTGCGATGGACTTCAAACTTTCAATTTAAGTGTTTCTTACTTTTAAAGGAAGTTTCAAGTGTCACTTATGTGCATAGAGGCCAGTTTGCCATTTTTCAACTAAAAAAAAATCATTATATTCTCTGTTTGATAGTGAGTTTATTTTCCCTGTAAAACTGAGTTTGAAAATTTTATTCATGAGTTGATTTGTACGATAACTGGACTGTGGTTCCTCCGATCGATTTCAAAATTTCAACTCGCTAATTGTATTGAAGAAAACGTAATGCTGGTTTTCGTTAGAAAGTTTTTGAATGTCTTCACTGATTGGGTTCAAACCATCGACGCTGATGTATATTATTAAGAACAAGGCTCGGGGGGTTACAGTTCTTGGCCCTCTGAAGGTTATTAATTTATAACTGCGAGGTGTTTTGAGGGTGTTAAGTTATAGGTCCCAAAATTCTAGAGTTGAAGAACGAAAACTTTCGCACCGTTTCAAGGTGTTAATCTCCAGCACCTGCACTTCTTTGGAGTGTATACCTGGAGTATACCTGGAGAGGGTTTCGGGGATCAATGCCTCTGCGGCCCTATCTGTGGCCAGGCCTCATGGTGGATCAGGGTCTGATCAACCAGGCTGTTACTGTTGGCGGCACGCAACCCGACATACGAACCACAGCCCGGCTGGTCAGGTACTGACCTGAGGTGCCTGTCCAATGCCTTCTTGAATACAGCCAGGGGTATATTGGTAATCCCCCTTATGTATGCTGAGAGGAAGTTGAGCAGCCTTGGGCCCCTGACACTTATTTTGTTCTCTCATCGTGCTAGTGGCACCCTTGCTTTTCATTTGGGGGATGTTGCATCGTCTGCCGAGTCTCTTGCTTTCATAGGGAGTGATTTTCGTGTGCAAGTTTGGTACTAATCCCTCTAGGATTTTACTAGTGTATATATAATAATGTATATCTCGCCTGCGTTCTAGGGAATACAGGTCGAGGAACTTCAAGCGTTCCCAGTAATTGAGGCGTTTTATCGCAGTTGTGGGTGTCGTGAGGGTTCTCTACATTTTCTATCTCGGCAATTTCACCTGCCTTGAAAGGTACTTTTAGTGTGCAGCAATATTCCATCCTAGATAGAACAAGCGACCTGAAGAGTGTCGTCATGGGCTTGGCATCCCTAGCATATGCGATTGATAGTGTTATGGTCTTCGAAGGTAAGATCCTGTGACAAGATCACTCCCAGGACTTTTACATTAGTTTTTCTCTCTAATGTGTGGTTGGGATTTGTTTTATACTCCGATATAGTTTTAACATAATGGGATCGAGTACTGTGCCTTGTGGAATAGAGATTTACACCGCAGCTGCCTCAGACTCCACTCTGTTTACTATTACTCTTTGTATTCTCTCTGTTAGGAAATTATAGATCCACCTACCAACTTTTCCTGTTATTCCTTTATCACGCAGTTTGTGCGCTGCACCATTTTGAGTGTTGAGCTATACCTCCTACATCTCTTATTGAAGTCAGACTGAAGCACTTTTTTCTTTCCAGCTTTAAGGAGTCTCTTGATCGAATCCACAATTATAGCACAGGTGTGTCATACATAGAAAGGTGGATGTGTATTGTTCATGAAGTATGTAGGCGACTTTTTCACAGGCATTTTATGCCTGTATTGTGCTTCATGAAGGAAGGAGTTGCTTTGATGCTAAATAGGGGTTCTCGATCCAAGGAACTGGACTACAACCTCCCTTGTTTGATCCATTCTGAATGCCGCTATATGAGCCTGCAACTTTACCTCTTTCCCTTATTTAAATTAATTGTGAATAACTTTAAAAGGCCTACATATTAAAATAGATGAAACTTATTTTTGAGTGGCGTAGGCTGCGTAGGCTGCGTAGGCTGCGTAGGCTGCGTAGGCGCTAATTTTGCTGGACTTCAACAACCGGAAAAATGCCTCTTCTGGTGAGCTTTACTTAAACTTTTAGTGCTGATGTGTTTTCATTATGGGAAATTTTGTGTTAGGGTCCCATCTTCATTAATTAAAGTGATTTCGATGTAATAATTGACGAATGTTTATTGTGATGAGAAATAAATCCCAGTGTCTGACTTTATTAGGTTATATATTAAGGTTATTTATTTATGTCAATACCGTCTCTCTTCTTAGTAGACCATTGTAAAAAATAATTTTATGTACCCAAAGCGTAAATAAAAATTTCTGAATTTTTTACTTGCTTCTTTTTTCACTTCTTTACTAATTACTTACCGAATTAATTATGTAAATACTGGTGAACCTTTGAGAAAGTGTTGTTGATTTTGACTTGTGTAGGTCCCACTATGTTTTTCAAGAGATAATTTCTGAGTGTTGCATCCTGTTACCTTCAATCCAGCAACACTAATGACTTACTAATGCAACTTCTGAGCAGCTTCAAGCTAAATATGTTTGTGTATTTTAGAATATCTGTCTCTTTGAAGCCAAGTCCATGGAAGGTCTGAATTAGATACTGGGCTTTTCGTGTCTTAATTTACCGTTATTCGTGAAGAAATTTGGATGTTACTTTCCATTTCATGACTTATGAATGCCTCTCCTAATTTTCATCAAACCTTCATTTTTTTCTCTGATATTCAGGCAAAGCGCTAAACCTTTAGTTCGACATCATTTAGGGGTCTATCTACTTAATTTTTTTTTTTTTTGGGGGAGTCATCTTTGGGCAACGAGATTTGATCCTTAAAAGAGGAAGGACAGCCTAAATGTCCTTCCTCTTTTAACTACATAACAAAAGTTATGCCGCACTCTGACCTATTCTTATCTCGTTCATTGAGAACCAGCGGACGGGTTATGCAATACAGGGATACCTATCTATGACGTAATGTTCGGTCAAGTGAATTAACGTTGTTCAGTATTATTACGTCGTCAGAAATTTGTATATTGAACAAAACTCACTGTCAGTGTCACATATTGCAAGAAAATAATTTATGCGTTTGCTCTAATTACTGTTATTGCTTTATTTGTTGTAATTATTCTTCAAATAATTTTCCGGCATGTATTTTTAAGCATGTATTGTGTGTATACCATCTGGCTATACCATGTATCTAACCATGTGGCTATACATTGTCTTAAATTATAAAAAAAAGAACTCGAGAAATGACCTTCATTATAAAAAAAATTATCATCATCGAATAGACCTTTAATTTCATGATACTTTTTTAAAAAATCATAAATGTTTCAGGAAGAGTTGGTAAAACTGAACTATTTCTCTCATAACCAAGTTAATCAGATTGCTTCTATATGTTCAAATGTCAGACTTTGTCTAACTGGTTCATAACTAAAAAATCGTTTTAATTTTTAGAAGACTGATGATCTGCCCTGACATTCGCAAGAATTTTACAGCAATAAGTCTTTCAAATACATGGACAAGTCTGTCTGCCACATTGTCACATTGATAATCTAGGTCGTAGATGAGGTTAATTTTGAGTTTGTTGCCTCTTCCATGGTACCTTCTCCCTTATCCTGACACCTTCCTCTTGACACTTTTCTCCTAGCACCTTTCCCTCCCAGGCATCTCTCACAAGACACCTACCTTTTCCGGATACATCTCTACAGACACCTTTCCCTCCCAGACACCTCTCACCAGACACCTTCCAATTCCAGACACTTCTTAGCAGCCATCTTCCCATCCCAGACACTTCTCGCCAGACACCTTTCCCTCCTAGACACTTCTCGCCAGACACCTTCCACTCCCAGACACTTCTCGCCAGACACCTTTCCCTCCTAGACACTTCTCGCCAGACACCTTTCCCTCCTAGACACTTCTCGCCAGACACCTTCCACTCCCAGACACTTCTCGCCAGACACCTTCCACTCCCAGACACTTCTCGCCAGACACCTTTCCCTCCTAGACACTTCTCGCCAGACACCTTTCCCTCCCAGACACTTCTCGCCAGACACCTTCCACTCCCAGACACTTCTCGCCAGACACCTTTCCCTCCTAGACACTTCTCGCCAGACACCTTTCCCTCCCAGACACTTCTCGCCAGACACCTTCCACTCCCAGACACTTCTCGCCAGACACCTTTCCCTCCTAGACACTTCTCGCCAGACACCTTTCCCTCCTAGACACTTCTCGCCAGACACCTTTCCCTCCCAGACACTTCTCGCCAGACACCTTCCACTCCCAGACACTTCTCGCCAGACACCTTTCCCTCCCAGACACTTATCGCCAGACACCTTCCACTCCCAGACACTTCTCACCAGACACCTTCCACTCCCAGACACTTCTCACCAGACACCTTCCCCTTCCAGACTCCTACTCCAAGACTCTCCAAACATCTCGCCCTTGTAGACACTTCTCCCCAGACGCCGCCCTTCCCGATAAGTCTTAGACACATCCTCCAACACACCTTCCTCAGACACTGTGGCTGGAGCGTTGCACAAAACTGACTTGTTTGTGACTCTCTTCCTCTCCATTGAACTTGAAAGTTCAAAGGTGAAAATATTGTGTATATTCACTGTGATGCATTATCGATGTCGAGGTGGGTGGTTGTGGTGGTGGTAGTAGTGTTGGTGGTGTTGATAGTTGTAGCCGTGGTGGTGGGTTGTGCTGTGGTATTAGTGGTGGTGGTGGGTTGTGGTGCTGTGGTGTTAGGGTTAGTGGTGGTGATTGTAGCGACCTCGGTAAAAAGGCCCCCATATTTATTGTAAACATTACGTTTTTATCTGTTATTATATTGGTGGTGATGTTCGTTAATGGGTAAAATGAGGATCTCGTGCTTCATCTTATTATCTCACATTATTAGCTTTTGTACGTATAAGTAGGATGTAATAACCACATCTCTCATTGTGCTCGTTGCTGGAGAGTTATGACTGGCTGCCAGCACGTTGCACACTACCTACTGGCTTGTTCCGCAGTTGTTGACAAGCTCAAGCTGTAACGAGTCACTAGGCGTTGAAACTACCGTCCTCGCCCCTCTCTCCCCGCATAACACACACTCTCACTCTCACTCTCTCACTCTCTCTCGTGGAGGACACACCTCCATCTCTGTTTTGTCAAGAAGAACTCTGTTCTCCTCGGCTCATGTAATTTAGACTCTTGTTTTTGGTAGAGTATGTCTAGGCGGGTGAGCCGGGACATACATATTGTAACCTTTGGAACTCGGGGATAACTGAACACGGATCATCTGTTACAAAACCAGAAACATGCTAGATGCTAGAGGGGGATCAATAAGATTATCTAGTATTCTCTGCAGATATCTACACTTAATAGATATCGCATTTGGTAACGTGGTGTTGGTAGTAGTTGGTGGTGGTTCTGGTGGTGGTAGTGATGGTGGTGGTGCAGGTGATGGTGGTGGTAGTGATGGTGGTGGTGCAGGTGATGGTGGTAGTACAGGTGATGGTGGTGTTGGGTAATGGATGGGGCATTTTTTTTTTGTTTTAGTTGCTCTTGCTGCTAAGGTGATGTTGTGGTTGTTGTTGCTGTTGTTTTGATTCTTGAAGTTATTGGTTGGTTCATTAATTGCTGTTTTTTTTTTTTATATTTTATTTAAAACAGTGCGATACAAATAGCAGAAATATATTAAAAAGATACACGACAAAAGCTTACTGCACTAGAATTTCACTTAACCCGAAACCTAATATTGATACCATACTGCACAGTGGTAATACACACACACACACACACAACACACTGTATATTACCATGGTAATACACTCTCACACACAACACACCGTATATTACAGTGAATATACACACTCACACTCTACACTATACATTACAGTGATATTGTTTTATTTGTTAAAGAACATCTCTAACAAGGTTACTTATACAAAACATCAAACACTGGAAATTATAAAGATTGTACAATAAAACAAGAGATATAAAAAAAAAACTAAACACGCACAATGACACACATACACAAGCACACATAGGTGAGGTTTATGCCTGTCAACACACGTATGCCAGACTAAATCTAAGATCTCAGGTGCTTAACAGAGCACCACGATACTCAAACATTAATTTAGGCGATTATCACAAGATCTTAACATACGTAGGTATTTAGGATACAAAGAAGGAAACGGGATAATACTAAAAGTCACAATAAAAACATCCAATATAACAAAACAAAACTACGATGTGAAATTTTACATCTCAGCGGAACTAAGAAAAAAATGATGCAAGTAGTTACATGTAATATAATATTACTGAAAAGCAGACTGTAACACAGCATAAAATATAACATAAAATAAGAACCAGTAGCTTATGCTAGGAAAAACAATTTTTTTTTTTTTTTTTTTTTTTTTTTTAACAATTACAATTGCATCAAAATCATTAAAGACACCTATAACATATTTGAGTCATTGAAAATTTTCATCATAAAGTCCTTGAAATGATTTATACATGATAAATGATAATATGCAATCGTAGTGCAACACATTTCTAAATGATAACTTTTTAGTTCCTGAAACCCTCGGGGCAATAACCATATTGCCCATAGATATCAAAACTCAATTATACATCCTTATAAACAGCTCTCCATGCTCACACCCATGTCTAGGAAAATAGCCCGTTGTATCCCCTTACCCACTTTGCAAATCCCATAAATCCCTTAATGTGAAATTTCTATAACCCTCACTAAAATCTCTCTCCCATCTTCCTCCATACACCCCTTTATTCCTACACTGTGTCCTATAAAAAGTTGCTGCCAACGCATTAATTCTTACCCGCACGTCCGCCTCCCTCATAGCCCACATCATATATATATAATCCGTAATCATATACCCAATCGCATTCTCAACCCTTTTATTCACCCCAGTTATATCTAAACTTAAAACCCTCAAGACCTGCAAAGCCCCTCCCCCCACTAACCTTAAAACCTTACCCATCCAAACCCTTATAAGTTTACCATTATTATTATTATAATCAAAAAGAAGCGCTAAGCCACAAGGGCTATACAGCGCTGCAGGGTAGGGAAGGAAGCAAGGGAATTGGATGGCAGAAGGGAGGGGGGATGATCAGCAGGTTACAGAAAACAGCGGGGCAGGGGATAGTACGGGGGTAGAGGGTAGCAAGAGATACAAGTAGAAAGGGCTGAAAGTATCAAAATTTGTGGAGTAAGTCAGTCGTTGTCAAAAAGTCAATGAGAGAGTCCGGATGAAAGGTGGGTCCATCAGCGAGAAGGGAAGGTAAAGAGAGAGCAGCGGGGCGAAGACGACGACAGAGGTAAATTCTGCGTGCTCGTTGATAAAGTGGGCAGTCCAACAGAATGTGGCTGACTGATAATGGAGCTTGGCAATTCTCACAGAGAGGAGCAAGACGCCTCTCCATGAGATATCCATGAGTAAGACGAGTATGGCCAATGCGAAGACGGGAGAGAGTAGTCTCCCAACCTCGACACTGGTGATAAGAAGACGGCCAGTAACCTATACTCGGTTTAATAGACTGAAGTTTGTTGCCGAGCATAGTAGACCAACGTTGTTGCCAACGGGTGTGAAGGTGGGAAGATATTACAGCAAAATAGTCCGTACATGGAATACCTCTATAAGAAACTGGTAGGTCATGTACTGCTGACCGCGCAGCAGTGTCTGCCTGTTCATTGCCCTGTACGTCAACATGACCAGGGACCCAACAAAAAACAATATCTTTATGCTTAGTAAAGATGCGGCGTAGCCAAAGTTGGATACGGAGGACTAAGGGGTGAGGTGTATCAAATTTTTGTATAGCCTGTAAAGCACTAAGGGAGTCTGAGACAACCACAAATGATGACACAGGCATAGATGCAATACGGATAAGTGCTGTAAGGATGGCATATAATTCAGCAGTAAAAATACTAGCTGAAGATAGTAAATGCCCTTGTACGACGCTGTCCGGAAACACTGCTGCGAATCCTACGCCGTCAGAAGACTTAGAGCCATCTGTGTACACAGCAATGGCATGAGAATGAGAGTGAAAGTGGTCAAGAAAAAGAGAGCGGGAAGCGACCGTAGACAGTTGGGCTTTCGAGCAAGGGAGGGAGAAAGAACAGACTCGAACAGCTGGAACTTCCCAGGGGGGTAGGGAAAAGTGTGATGCTACATGTACATAGAAAGGTGGTAGTTGAAGAGAAGACAAGAGCGAATGAAGGCGAAGAGAGAAGGGACGGAGTAAGCAGGGGCGGCGAACAAATAAAGAATGTCTACTAATATCAGTGACCATTCTATAAATGGAAGGATTGCGGAGATCATGAGAGCGTACATAGTAGCGCAGGCAATGGGCATCACGGCGATCGGATAAGGATGGAACGTTCGCTTCTGCATAGAGGCTTTCGACAGGGGAAGAGCGAAAAGCACCAAGGCATAAACGTAATCCTTGGTGATGAATGGGGTTAAGGCTAGAGAGAGTAGCAGGAGATGCCGCTGAATAGATCTGGTCACCATAATCAAGTTTCGATAAAATAAGGGTGGAATGTAGGTGAAGGAGGGTTCGACGATCAGCTCCCCACGAAAGATGAGCAAGGGTTTTAAGAAGGTTCAGCCGGCTGTGACAAGTTGCCTTCAGAGAGGTAATGTGAGGTTTCCAGGATAACCTACGATCAAAGAGGAGGCCCAGAAACTTGACTGTATCACGTTCAGGGATACGTGAGCCATAGAGGTACAAAGGATGATCAGAGATGACAGAGCGTCTAGTGAAAGTGATTTGGTGGGTTTTAGTGCTGGAAAATTTAAACCCATGTGTGGTGGCCCAATTGGAAACACGGTCGACTGCATGCTGGAGAGAAACTGTAAGGAGGTGACAGTCAGCGCCTGCACAGGCAATAGCGAAGTCATCAACATAGAGTGATGACCAAATATTTGATGGAAGACTAGAGGCCAAATCATTAATAGCAAGGAGAAAAAGTGTTGTGCTCAGAACACATCCCTGGGGGACACCTTCAGCTTGGATAAAGTCCGGGGAGAGCACATTATTAACCCGAACACGGAAATGCCTGTCAGTTAAAAAGTTCTTAAGGAAGGATGGTAGATTGCCTCGAAGGCCTAAGGAGTGGGCTTGGGCTAAAATATTATACCTCCAAGTTGTGTCATATGCCTTCTCAAGATCAAAAAATATGGCAATAACTGAGTGGTTATTCGCAAAGGCATTACGAACATACGTATCCAAGCGCAGTAAGGGGTCTATGGTAGAACGTCCCTTACGAAAGCCATATTGACGAGTGGAGAGACTGTTGTGTGTCTCTAAATACCACACTAAACGTCTATTTACTAGACGTTCCATTACTTTGCAAACTGCACTGGTAAGAGCAATGGGACGATAGTGGGAGGTTTCATGTCCCGTAGTGCCTGGTTTGCGGAAAGGGAGAACAATGGCGGATTTCCACAGCTGTGGAAGAACTCCTTGTGACCAAATAAGATTGTAAAGGCGTAATAGGACTGCAAGGGCTGACTGATGTAAATGTTGTAGCATACGAATATGAATGTCGTCGGGCCCAGCTGCCGATGATCGACAAGCTGAGAGTGTTGCCTCCAGTTCTTGAAGTGTAAAAGGCACATTATACTGTTCTTCTCTGAGAGAAGAAAAGTCCAAGGGTGCTAACTCTCTGGCAGACTTTGAGGAAAGAAATGAGGGGCATAGATGGAGTCCCTGAGAAATACGGACCAGATGATTGCCAATTTCATTGGCAACATCTAGTGGGTTTGCTATATCAACACCGGCAACCCGCAGAACAGGAGCCGGGTCAGGAGAATATTTACCACTCAGTTTTCGTACTTTTTTCCAGACTGCACTCATAGAGGAAGCAGAGGTGATGGTGGAGACATAATCTCGCCAGCAAGTGCGTTTAGCGTCACGGATGACACGGCGAGCGATCGCACGCTTCTGTTTAAAATCAAGGAGTCGCTCTGTGGTTCTATTGTACCGGTACCTGCCCCATGCAGCGCGTTTCAAACGTACTGCACGAGCACAAGCAGGAGACCACCAAGGCACGCATTTCTGAGAATGCCTGCTCGAAGTTTGGGGTATAGAATGAGAAGCTGCGGTGAAAACGGAGGATGAGAAGAGGTGTAAAAGCTCATCGATGGAGGACGAAGAAGGAACCTCTTTAAAAACAGTCAGGTGTGAGTAAAGGTTCCAATTTGCCCGATTAAATTGCCAGCGTGGGGTGCGAAGAGGTGGCGAATATGAAGGGGAAGTAAGAATGATTGGGAAATGATCACTGTCATGTAAGTCCGGGAGAACAGACCAAGTAAAGTCTAATGCGGCGGAGGAAGAGCAAACTGAGAGATCGATGCAAGAGAGAGTATGAGTCCGAGGATCAAAATGGGTGTGAGTACCTGTATTTAAAACATGGAGGGGGTGGGTGGCAAGAAAAGCCTCTAACTGAATTCCACGGGAATCACAGTGAGACCCTCCCCAGAGGAAATGGTGGGCATTAAAATCACCAAGTAACAGAATTGGTGGCGGTAATGACGAAACAAGGAAGGCAAAATCCGGAATAGATAATGCCCGAGAAGGAGAGAGATATAAAGAACAGAGCGTATACCACCTATGTAAGTGGATACGGGCTGCTGTGTAATGCAGCGAAGTATGAACAAATAGCTGATGGTACGGAATATCAGTGCGGAGAAGAAGGGCACTTTCATTAAAGGTCCCATCAGGAAAAGGATCTGAAGAATACAATAAATTATAGCCTGAGATGTGAGAAATAACAGCAGAGTGTAATTTTGGTTCCTGTAAGCAAACACCAACAGGGGCAAACTGGGAGAGTAACATCTGAAGCTCACCCCGATTACCCCTGAGGCCACGTATATTCCACTGTAAAAAGGCCATGAATGGCAATGATAAAGATACTTGAAATCCGCAGGTAAGGGTTCCTACGGACTAGGAGGGTTAGAAAAGTCCACATGCGGAGGCAGTGGAAAATGTTCAAGCAGCGAAGGAACGGTGCGCTGTGAAGAAAGGAGTTGCGCAGATGGAGCAGAGGAGAGAGAAAGAGCGGAAGGTGGATCAGTGTCCATTGATGGTTTGGTCTCTGCAATATATTCAGAGATTGCTTCAAGTGTTTCAGAATTCAGAGATGTCGTATGGGAGACAATATTGGGAATGGTAGGGGGAGGATGAGTAAAGATTGGAACTGTATTGGACTGTACCAAGGTAGGGGGGGGCGAAAGGGTGGAGGGAACTGGAGAAGCGTGGCAGGGGACAGAAGAGACAGGAACCTGGGAGGTGGCAGAAGAGGAAGAAACTTGGGAGGGAACAGGGGAGGAAGGTACATTACGAGGAGGAGGGTGAACCTCTGCACTTGTAACTGAGCCAGTGAGAGGGGAAGAACTAGGGACAGAGACAGGGAGGGTAAAATGAGGAGGTGGAAGATGGGTAGGAGGTGTTACCGGACCTTTTTTTGACTTTTGAGAAGTAGAGGGACGATTGGGAAGAGGTGTCGTACGAGGTCTCGTCGATACTGAGGCTTGTAAGAGAGAACTCGAAGAAGCGAGATTAGACTGAGGCGTTGAAGTAGGGACGTCTGAGCCGAGGACAGCAAAAGGATTAGATACAGGAGTGATTATGGGAGAGGTAACCACAGAGGTGGGTGTAGAAGATGGGATACCAGAAGTGGGGGGACGTTTTGAAACACGGGAAT
Source organism: Cherax quadricarinatus (assembly GCF_038502225.1). Taxonomy (NCBI): domain Eukaryota; kingdom Metazoa; phylum Arthropoda; class Malacostraca; order Decapoda; family Parastacidae; genus Cherax; species Cherax quadricarinatus. Next base: position 110,034 of record NW_027195832.1, read on the forward strand.
AAGAAACACGTGGGAGTCTCCCTTGGAGGCGGAGATGAGAAACTGCCATGGCATAAGGGAGACCTTCTGTCTCTTTGAGGTAACGGATTTCCCGCTCGTTTAAATAGACCTGACAACGGCGAGAGTACGAAGGGTGAGCCTCATGACAGTTAAGGCAAGAGGGAGATCGATTGCAAGACGTATTAGAATGGTCATCGGCACCACAGACTGGGCATTCGGCGATAGATCTGCAATATTTCGCTGGATGGCCAAATCGCCAGCAATTTCTACACTGTTGTGGTGTAGGGATCACCTTTCGAACTTGTAACCGATGTCCTGCTATATAAACTGAGGATGGGAGTTCTCGGCTGTCAAAAGTTAAACGAGCCACATTGCTAGGGTATCGTCTCCGCCCACGGGCAGGAAGAACGTAAGTGTCTACCTTGAGGATTGGGAGATCTTGGAGTTCCAGCTGTTCTAGAATGTCGGTGCCGCATGTCTGGAAATTTTGTTGAACTATGGTATGGGGCAGAATAACGGTACCACTACAAGAATTGAGGGAATGATGTTTTTCAAGGGTGACAGGAACAGTATCTATATGGGAAAGACGAGAGAGCTCACGAGCCTGGGTAGCATTCTGTACGGTAATGATGCGCGTACCGCTCTTAAGAGCATGAAAAGAAATATCTTTACCAACATGGCGTAGGAGTGCCTTGCCAATACTATGGTCAGAAAGATAGGCAGTAGAGGAAGTTGGTCGCAAAGTGAAGAATTTAGTCCACTGTTCAGTCTGAAACTGAGCGTGGAAAGGTAGTGAAGGACGTGTCGATCTTTTCTGAGAAGAACGAGAAGGTGAAGGTGGAGAAGTATCATCAGCAGGTAATTGTCGTTGACGTTTAGGCGTGGGACCAGAGTTGGTCCGACGTGGAACGGGTCGGCGATTTGAAAATTGCCGCACCGTAGAGGGAGAGGCCGGAAGCATAGTCAGAGGAGAGCGAAGGTCTGATAAATCGAAGGAGTCAGTCGAGGCCTCAGTACCTGAAGCAGGTGAGGAAACAGCACCGGCAATAGGTACAGAGGCATGAGGAATGTCTGAAGAGTGGTCCAAAGACGAGGCGGGGTCAGAACGGGGTGCGGTATCAAGAAGGGGCCCGGGGGTAAAAGGTTCATGGACTAGGGCTGCCATGGTTAGGTTACTTCTTTCTTTTTGTTTTTAAGAAAAAAAAAGAAAGAAGAAAAGAAAATAAAAATAAAAAAAAGAAAAAAAAAGGGGGGACCGGGGAGGGATAGTTCCTAGGAGGAATGAAAGGGCCAGAAATCTCCCTCCGCGCCCAAGAGGACTCGACACCGCTAGTAGCGCAGATGCAGCATGGAACCCGTGCCATACCCTACCCTTCATGCCAGTAAACCAGCAATCTGGGATAGCAACCTCACATCTGCCGAGCTACCTCGGTGGACAAAAGAGAGGGCGGCCGGATATCCGCCACAAAGCATACCTCCTTCAGCCACCACCCCCGGAATCCGAAAGGTGGCTTCCAGAGATACACCCGTCGCCCAAAAGACACCCAAAGCTACTCCGGGATACCGGAGAGGGATCGGGACATCCCTAGGCAATCCAGATTCCACGGCAAACTACGCCACCGCCAAGAAACCTCAACGGAATGGGATCGACCCCGGTGTCCTTTCCTCTACCTAGGAACTAGCGTGCCTGTGGGAGAAATCCCAAAGGACAAAAAGAGGAAGGGCAAAAGGGAGGAGTGGGGAGGAGGAGGAGGAAAGGAAAAAGGGGAGGATGGGGAGGATGGGATAGGGGAGGGGAGATTGGGGGGTAATTAGGTTCGGTCTGAGGAAGAAGACCGATAGGTCTAATTCCTCAGACCAAGAGCCTCTTCACCACGCCAAGGAGCCCCCCTTGAAGAGGCCGCCGCTACCAAAGCCTTACCATCTGCCCTATCAAGATTTCTCAATTTAATATGTAAAGGATCCCTCACGTTTATAAATACCCGTAACATTGCCTCACCTATCATGAACTCCCTACCCCCCCCCCCACCACCGTCGCATATCCTGATGTATCCTATGAAGACCGTCTTTCGCCCCCCCCTCCCGCTTATAACTATGTTTTAAATACATACTTATTATCCTCTTTTCGACATCTATAAGACCCAGCCCTCCACGGCCAACCGGGAGTGTGACAACCGCTCTACTTAACCATTCGCTCCCTGTTCCCCAAATGAATCTAAAAACACTTTTTTGTAGCCTTTTTAACTCACAACGAAGTATCGGAAATATTACCGTAACATGCCATAGTTTACTATATAATAGCACATTCGTTGTAATCACCCTTTGTTGCAAACTTAAATTAGCAGCTCTTAAACCACTGAGGCGCTTCAGAACACTATCAACGATACGCACGGAATTTATTTGCTGTGCTAACTTGATATCATTTACATAAACGATCCCACATATCTTTATTTGGTCCACCCTTTCCCACCTTTCAGCAACCATTCCGTCCTCACGTGACCCTTTTCCAAGATTCATATACTTTGTTTTCCCCATGTTGATCGTCATGCCAGTAGCCTTTTCAAAAACTTTCACTAACGTTTCTACCCGAATCAAATCCATGTTTTCTCTCACCAAAATCGTCGTATCGTCGACATATCCAACAATGCCCGCTCCCCCATCCCTTACATTACCCATCCCCTTTGCTTCCAATAAAACCCTTATCCCTCTATAAAAGGGATCTTGAAAACAAGCAAAAAAAATTTGTGAAAGGGGGACAACCTTGACGCAAACCCCTTCCCATCTGAATTCGATCTCCCAACCTCCCATTCACCTGCACACGCAAGGTTGCCTCCTGATACATTAATTTGGCCCATGATATAATTTCCGCCCCAAACCCCTGCCATCTCATGATCTTCCATAACGTCTCCCGTTCCACACTATCATATGCCGCCTCCCAATCTATAGCCAATACCCCCCCCCTTCCTAATCTTACTCTTTCTTCAATAAAACTTCTAATCATACCGTGACCTTCATACATAGACCTGCCCGGCACCCCATATTGTCCCTTGTCAATCACTCTGCCCAGGACTTTTTTTATTCTGTTAGCCAAGATCCTTCCAAAAATTTTATAGTCACCACATAATAACGAGATTGCACGATAATCTTTAACCGTTAATGGCTAGCCTTTAGGAACTAGGACGACCACAGCCAACCTTTGTTGTTCCCCTAAAACCCCATCCCGCTTCATTATATTGAATAAACGTACCAAAAACCCCTTTAAAACGTTCCAATTTTGAAGATAAAAGTCGTTGGGCAACCCATCAATTCCTGGCGCCTTACCCAATTGCGCCCCAGATAAAGCCTCCCAAGTCTCACACTCCGTTATCGGTCCTCCCAACATCAAACGATCATGCTCCGTCATCTCACAACACACAAACCTACCGATTGACTGCAATGCAATTTCACTTATTCCAACACTTTGCGTTTTCAATTTAACCCAAGCATCTATATACCCACTCATACCCTCCGTCGTCGTCAACTCCTGATTTACTCTATACCCCTGCATACCTACCTGAACATTCAACCCCATTAACTCCATTGCTTTGCGACGTCTGTGTTGATTCCTCAACACACGCCGACGGCCGATCTCCCCACAAAACCTCTTCGATTCCACCCTTAAGCCTTTCCCCATCAAACCTTTCGTTTTGTAAATTTCGTAGTTGCTCCTTAATTCTTTCAATTTCTGTAACAGGATAATTAGCATTCGCTTGTACATAGCAGTCGCGCAACTGCCTCTCTAAATATCGTTGGAAACCATATTGTAACTGACTATATCTCACTCCTTGACTAATATAATATTCCTTAATTCGCTTTTTGGCTATCGTTTCCCACCAATTAACCAAATCCACATCTCCAGGTGCTTCAACCACAAGGCGTTCCCACATATGCCCAAAAGACAAAAGACTTTCCTCCCTCTTCAATAACTTTACATTTAATTTCCAAAAAGATGGACCCCTTCTAGGCACACCGTCAATATCTACATCCATTACAACTCCTCTATGATCCGAAAAAACCACATTTATCACATTCACTCTCCGCACTGTAACCGCACTAGACACGTACATTCTATCCAATCTCGCCGCATAATCTCGTCTAATAAAAGTATGCTCCACCATGCCACCCCCCCCACACACATCCATTAAACCCACACTCGTCAATAAATCTCCCAGGAATCCCAAGCAACAACCCGCTCCTCGAGGCTCCACATCTTTTCGTCGTATTACACAATTCCAGTCGCCCCCTATTATCGCTACATTTGGTAAACTACGTAGATAATATACTAATACATCTTGTACAAAATGAGTTTTAAGTCGTACATCTCCCTCGGCCGGCCCATATACACATACAAAACTTATGTGTGCTCTACCCCATAAACCATCCACCCTAATCACTCTCCCCTCCCCCCTTTCACTATGGCGTACTACAAACGGGCTATTTTCCTTTACCAGAATGGCGACGCCTCCTTTTAACCTCGTCGCATATTCCATATACACATCATAACCATCCATTTCTAACTCATATCCAATTCTGTAATTGTGTTCTTGGATAAATACCACATCCACATCTAGACGCACCAAAAATTCATTAAACCACTTTCGCTTCCGCTCAGATCTCAAACCGTTAATATTTATTGTCAAAACCTTAAAGTCAATTAATGGGGTTTTCCTTTCGTTCTAGGTATAGACTTTTCACTTATACATTTTACACCACCTCTATCCCTCCCCCCTTTTATGGGAACCACCTTGATAAACCCTTGTTTCGTGGATTCACTGTTCCCTGTCCTCTGTACATCCGCCCAAGACTTTTTTCCTGGCCTTTGGGCAGGAGTAAGCACGTCGTCTGAGTCTGATGGGGTCGCAGTTCGCTTTCGAGTCCTACCCTCCACCTGCATTGGGATTTCTTTAGTACTATCGTGATGCACCTCCACTTCTGCTACATTTACCGTCATACCATGCGACACACTAGACTCAATGCTTCCATCCGTCGCCTCACCATGATGTTCAACCGATCCCAAAATTGCACCTGGATCCTCCACACGGTTGACGATCGACTCGTCTAACAAAACATCCAGTGCCTTCACTAAAGACGCCGCTACATCCTCTTCCCCCATAGTGGGCAGAGTCTCTTCAAATACTTTATTTATGTCCAGTGACGGTGATTCTTCTCGTTGTTTTGCATCCTCCAAAGCATTCTCCTGCGCTTTTTCTACCTCTTCACTCCAAGATGACCGTTGTAGAGACGGATGAGCATAAGACTGTTCTCGTCCCTCAACTTCCTCTACCTCTTCCGATTGTTGCTGTTGTGATATTTGGAGATTCCCACGACGCTTACCACACTGTGCCGCTATGTGGTCATACGACCCACACAGCCGACACGTACGACGTTGCCCCGCATATGTTACATATACTTGAGTTCGAAATATAGGACGGTATGGGATGGCGTAAGGTCATTTTGACTGAATATGTTCCCTCCAAACTTCCAGCATAAGGTCCAGCGGCCCACCGACCTGCAGAGGCCATATGAACCGTACCATAATTACGTAGTTCATCTTTTATAACAAAATCAGTCGCTTCAAAAGGCACATTCTTGATTTTTACCCATGTGTAGTATCGTGATACATCATGAAGACGTACTGATACAGCTGAATTGACGGCTATAATGGTCTCTTGATACTTATCCACCACTGCTTCGTAGACATTTGCTGACGTCATTTTAACGAAAATCCGTGTCGTCCCATTAAGTGCTACACCACATATCTCTTCATTTGCGATACCGTAGGTATCACGGATAATCGCCGGTAGTAACAAATCCATCGTGGCTCCCGTGACAGCCCCACGGGTCAACTCAACGCAAACAGTGTTGATGCGCCTGTTGCTATGCAGCGCCATGTTGGAAAATGAGCAGCACACGTCCTCACTACTCAATGGCTGTTGACGAACTGATGTAGCTCGCCTGAAACAGCAGAGGGGTGCAGAGCACAACCGCACTCTACCGTGGTCAGGCAGCGAAATGAATTGCTGTTGTTTGTGGTAGGCCAGAGGCATCACGGTTCACAATAATATGCATTCATAACATCGAAGATTCATAATACCGAGGCTTCATAATACCGAGGCTTCATAATACCGAGGCTTCATAATACCGAGGGTTCATAATGCAGTGTGTTCCTAATACCGGGTTCATAATACAGAGGTTTCATTAGACTGAGGGTTCATAACACCGAGAGTTCTTAACAGTGAGAGTTCATAATACCGCAGGTTCATAATAGTGAGAGATCACAATACCTAGGGTTCACAATACCTAGGGTTCATAATACCTAGGGTTCATAATACCAAGGGGTCATAATACCAAGGGGTCATAATACCAAGGGGTCATAATACCAAGGGGTCATAATACCAAGGGGTCATAATACCAAGGGGTCATAATACCGAAGGTTCATAATAGTGAGAGATCATGATACCGAAGGTTCATAATACCGAGTTTTCATAATACTGAGGACTCATAATACCGAGGGTTCATAATGCAGAGTTTTCATAATACCGAGGGTTCATAATACCGAGGGTTCATAATGCCGAGTTTTCATAATACCGAGGGTTCATAATACCGAGTTTTCATAATACCGAGGGTTCATAATACCGAGTTTTCATAATACCGAGTTTTCATAATACCAAGGGTTCATAAAACCGAGAATTCATAATACCGGGTTTTCACAATACCGAGGGTTCATAATACCGAGGGTTCATAATACCGAGTTTTCATAATACCGAGTTTTCATAATACCGAGGGTTCATAAAACCGAGAATTCATAATACCGAGGGTTCATAAAACCGAGAATTCATAATACCGGGTTTTCACAATACCGAGGGTTCATAATACCGAGGGTTCATAATACCGAGGGTTCATAATACCGAGGGTTCACAATACCGAGGGTTGCATCTAAGAGATATGCTAATAAATGACATCGTTTATATGTATATGTGAAACAATTTTTGTAAAATAATAAGAGACAAAATAATTTTGAGAAATTTGGGAAGAAATATTAGTTAATAAATTATAAACAAAGTTATCTTTAGAGTAAAGAAAAAAGCAACAAATACTTAAACAACGGTAGATGTTGGTTGATAAATGAAGTGTGAAGAACATGATATAAATGAAGTGTTAAGACTGACATGATATAAATGAAGTGTTAGGACCGACATGATATAAATGAAGTGTTGAGACTGACATGATATAAATGGAGTGTGAAGAACATGATGTAAATGAAGTGTTAAGACCGACATGATATAAATGAAGTGTTAAGACTGACATGATATAAATGAAGTGTTAAGACCGACATGATATAAATGAAGTGTTAAGACTGACATGATATAAATGAAGTGTTAAGACTGACATGATATAAATGAAGTGTTAAGACTGACATGATATAAATGAAGTGTTAAGACTGACATGATATAAATGAAGTGTGAAGACCGACATGATATAAATGAAGTGTTAAGACTGACATGATATAAATGAAGTGTTAAGACCGACATGATATAAATGGAGCGTGAAGACCGACATGATATAAATGAAGTGTGAAGACCGACATGATATAAATGAAGTTTGAAGAACGACATGATATAAATGAAGTGTGAAGAACGACATGATATAAATGAAGTGTTAAGACCGACATAATATAAATGGAGTGTGAAGACCGACATGATATAAATGGAGTGTGAAGACCGACATGATATAAATGGAGTGTGAAGACTGACATGATATAAATGAAGTGTGAAGACCGACATGATATAAATGGAGTGTGAAGAACGACATGATATAAATGGAGTGTGAAGACCGACATGATATAAATGAAGTGTGAAGACCGACATGATATAAATGGAGTGTGAAGACCGACATGATATAAATGAAGTGTTAAGACTGACATGATATAAATGAAGTGTTAAGACTGACATGATATAAATGAAGTGTGAAGACCGACATGATATAAATGGAGTGTGAAGAACGACATGATATAAATGGAGTGTGAAGACCGACATGATATAAATGGAGTGTGAAGACCGACATGATATAAATGAAGTGTGAAGACCGACATGATATAAATGAAGTGTTAAGACTGACATGATATAAATGAAGTGTGAAGACCGACATGATATAAATGAAGTGTGAAGACCGACATGATATAAATGAAGTGTTAAGACTGACATGATATAAATGAAGTGTTAAGACTGACATGATATAAATGAAGTGTGAAGACCGACATGATATAAATGAAGTGTGAAGACCGACATGATATAAATGAAGTGTTAAGACTGACATGATATAAATGAAGTGTTAAGACTGACATGATATAAATGAAGTGTGAAGACCGACATGATATAAATGAAGTGTGAAGACCGACATGATATAAATGAAGTGTTAAGACTGACATGATATAAATGAAGTGTTAAGACTGACATGATATAAATGAAGTGTGAAGACCGACATGATATAAATGAAGTGTGAAGACCGACATGATATAAATGAAGTGTGAAGACCGACATGATATGAATGAAGTGTGAAGACCGACATGATATAAATGGAGTGTGAAGAACGGCATGATATAAATGAAGTGTGAAGACCGACATGATATAAATGAAGTGTGAACAACGACATGATATAAATGGAGTGTGAAGAACGGCATGATATAAATGAAGTGTTAAGACTGACATGATATAAATGGAGTGTGAAGAACGACATGATATAAATGAAGTGTTAAGACCAACATGATATAAATGGAGTGTGAAGAACGACATGATATAAACGAAGAGTGAAGAACATGATATAAATCAGAGAAATAAACTCATCCGATGAATTGGTCTGTATATTTGGACCTTTCTACTGGGGTCGTCTTCAGTAGATACCTCCAGCTTACTGGAGGATGTTACTAATATCTTCCATTGTGTTAGTTACCATATTTAACTAGACTTACTACAGGATGATGATAACATTATCAGCGGTGTAACAAGTTTAGCCAAGTTTCTGAAGAACGAGGAAAAAAAAAATCCTCCCTAGTGTCTTAGATTAGGTGGAATTAGATACTTACCAGAGTTGATAGGATGGTGATGAGGCCGGGCTGGGGACTGGCTCTAATTCATAGTCCTTCCAAGGACAAAATGGTCCCTTTTTTTCCTTTCTTTTCATTCTTCTTTCAGCTACATTATTTTTTTTTTACCACCGCGTTAGTTAACTTTTCGCTCATGACAGTAATGATAATGAATTCCTGAATTTCGTTAATGACGATTTTCTTAAACTACGGTTTATTGTTTTTTTTTTTATTTATAGATTTTTTCATTCGGTTTTAAATTTCATAATTTACTTAGTGGTAATGGAGGGGTGATGGTGGTGACGGAGGTGTTCTGGTGATGGAGAGGATGTGATAGACGGGATGTGTAGGGGTAGTGAAGATGGGCTGTAATGATGGAATGGTGGTAGTGAAGGAGAAGCTTTGGTGATGAACGGGTGTTGTGATAAGTGGGTGGTGATGATAGATGGGTGGTGGTAATGGAGGAGTGGTGTTGATACAGAGGTTGTAGTGATGGTGAGGTGGTAGTGATAGTGGTTTTGTGGAGACAAAGGAGGTGGCTTTGATAACGGGATAGTGGTGATAAATAATGGTCTTAAAAATTCGGTATGGGAAATCTCTCTAAAGAGAAGGTTTGGAAAGGGCACTAGTGTCCTATAACGGGCACTAGTGTCCGTTATAGGGTATGGAAGTCGCCAGGCCCACTGTAGGGAATGGTGGTTGATCATCCATCTATGAGGGACGGGAGTCGTCAGGCCGTCTATGGATAAATCCCCCAGGTAAATCCCTCTGTGAGTAACTACTTAAGCGTAAGTCCTTCCACCAACATTTCCTTGGATCCAGTGTGTCGCCTCTCTTTTCCCCACCCACTTCAACCCTCTTCTCACTCTCTTCCCCACCCACCCCAACCCTCTTCTCACTCTCTTCCCCACCCACTCCAACCCTCTTCTCACTCTCTTCCCCACCCACTCCAACCCTCTTCTCACTCCCTTCCCCACCCACTCCAACCCTCTCTTCACCTAACACAATCACTACCCACCCGTGTACCCCGAACGGGCAATATTGCTCTTTTTTTATATTGTGGTCTCTTACCCAATCAACCCTCCTCTTCATTCTCTCTTTTATTCCTTTCTTCCTCGATTAGAACATATATTCTCACTTTTATTTACCTAGATATATTATGGGGATATTTTCACTGTAAAACACTTTGAACTCGGTGAAAAAAATGGGCCTCAGTATGTGTGATTTCACTGCACTTTCCATACTGAATTAGACAAAATATTGGCTCGTCATAACAAATGATTATATATAACAAGTAGAGTTGAGGATAATGTTTACAACAATCCGTAAAACGATGAAAATACAGAAAGCTTTAGTTTTCTGTGGTGTTTATAAGTGTGTCGAGGTGTTGTGCTTTTAGACTGAGAAAAATTTCTTAGTTATAACAGTTATAAGGAGACAACACAGAAGTGTTTCCTTAAAAAAAAAAAATATTGATGGTAGGAATGCATATAGGTAAAAAAATTCAAATATGACACAAATGTAAATTAGTGAATTGAAACAAGGTGATGTAGCTTTTGAAGTCAGTGTTAAGATCAAGATAGCTTACACGACATTATATTATTTTAAGTCGTAACATGTAAAGATCACGTTCCGCCAACCAATTGTATTGTGAAGCTTTTATATGCATTGTAAATTTACACTGATACCATGCAAAATATTCTTCATTGCAACAACCCAGGAATAATAGTGAGATAATACTCTGGTAAGAACATAGTATGGGATGAATGAATAATCAACACACAAATAACCCGCACATAAGAGAGAGAAGCTTACGACGACGTTTCGGTCCGACTTGGACCATTTACAAAGTCACAAAGTCGTAAGCTTCTCTCTTTTATGTGCGGGTTATTTGTGTATCGTTCCAGTCCCGGTATTGTGCCTTTTTTTGTTATTAATGAATAATCAATTTTTAATCTTACAATTGTTTATAATACACAAGCTAAAACACATATATAAAGCACATATTAATACATTTCACAGTAAAAAGGAATCTCAAACCATCAACATAAAAACACACACACATGGGTAATGCAGATCACATGTAAATTGTGTTTTGTTTTTTTATGAGTTTTAATTTCATCCTCGGAAGTGAATCCAATGCAGTCATCACTGCTGCCTTCATTACTTGTTTTGTCACAATGTTCGTTCTGTCGTAATACCAACACATCGCAGCTTAATCATAATACCGAAAGTCTCCTTCATGATCAGACTTTAACCAGTATATCATTTCATCGAATTTTTGTTCCATTCTCTCCAGAAATGGTGTTATTAGTAACTTTTTCTGCAATAAAGTAATTTCTAATCATTATCCACATCGATATATCTTGAGAAAACTTAAGTTTAATGCAATTTTAATTACATTTCCAACTCTTTCTTAATTCTTAGTCATTCTTCACCTAAAATATGGCTGTTAATCAATTTACTATTATCACGGAAAAACTAATTTATAAAATTTTGTGATCACTTTAAAAAAAAAATATTTAAAAACTAAAGAGTGACTTTAACAAGTTAGTACAATATGATCCAATAGAGTTGCATCTCGAGTGTTACACATCAAATCGGTGGTCTATGGTTGGATTGCATTTGATCTGCAATTAGAGAGGGACATGTGTATCAAACCTTATACTTGCAGACGGTGAAAAGGCTCTTGATCTGAGGAATTAGATCTGTCTCCTTCCTCAGACTGAACCTAATTACCCCCCAATCCCCCCTTTTCCTATCCCTCCCCATCCCTCTTTTCCCTTTCCTCCTCCTCCCCATCCCTCCCCTATTCCCTTCCTATTTTCAGCCTTTGGGATTCTTTCCACAAGCACTCTAGTTTCTAAGCAGGGAAAAGGGTACCATAGTCAATCCCATTCTGTTGAGGTCCTTGGCGGTGGTACAGTTTGCCGTGGAATCTGGATCACCTGGATGTGTCCCGATCCCTCTCTAGTTGGCCTTGGGTGTCTTTTGGGTGATGGGTATATCTCTGGAGGCTGCTTGTAGGATTCTGGGGGATAATGGCCGAAGGAGGTATGCTTTGTGGCGGGTGTCCGGCTGCCCTCTTTCTTGTCCACCGAGGTGGCTTGGTGGATGTGAGGTTGTAATGCCAGATTGCTGGTTTACTGGCATGAAGGGTAGGGTATGGTACGGGTTCCATGCCGCATCTGCACTACTTGGTGTGCTGGGGTCCTCTTGAGCTCGGAAGGGGATTTACAGCCCTTTGTTTGCCTCCTAGGAGCTATTCCTCCATGTTCCCCCGTTTATTAATTTTTTTAATCTACAAAATAAAAAGAAAGTAGTGATATTAGCATGGAGTCCTAAATACATGAACCTGCTCCTCCCGGGCCCTTACTGATACCGCACCCAGTTTCGACCCTGCCTCGTTATTTGACCAATATGAACATTTCTAATGCCCCTGTGCCTATTGCTGGTGCCGTTTCGTCACCCGCTTCATGTACACGGGTTTCGACTGACTTGATACCTTTGACCTCCGCTCTTTTTTGGCATAACTTCCTCAATTCTTATAGTCATTCTGCCCCATACCATTTTCCAACAGAATATCCAGACATGTTGCAATGACATTCTGGAACAGTTTGAACTCCAAGACCTCCCAGTCCTCAAAGTAGACACTTTTGTCCTCCCTGCCTGCATGCAGAGACAATACCCTTGTAATGCAGCTCGTTTAACTTTTGACTGCCTTGAGCTCCCGTCTTCATACTGCGGGACACCGTTTACAAGTTCGAAAGATGATCCCTACACCGCAACATTGTAGAAATTGTTGGCGTTTTGGTCATCCAGCAAAATATTGCAGGTCCATGGCCGAATGCCCAGTCTATGGTGCAGACGACCATACAATACGTCTTGTAGTCTACCTCCCTCTTGCCTTAACTGTAATGAGGTTCATTCATCTTACTCTCGCCGTTGCTGAGTTTACTTAAATGAGCATGAAATCAGTTGTTTCAAAGAGGCAGAAGGCCCCCCATATGCTATGGCAATCTCTCATCTGTGCCTCCAAGGAAGACTTCGCAATATTTCTTATTCTCGAGTTACTAAACGTCCCCCCTCCTCTGTGGTCATCCCTTCCACAGTCGCCCCTGTTTCTAATTCTTTTGCTGTCCTGGACTCAGGGATCCCTAACTCGGCACCTCATTCTGTTTTCACCTCTTCCTCTTCTCACTCACAAGTTTCTCTGTCTACAAGACCTCGTACAACACCTACTCGCCATCGTCCCTCTCCTCGATAGCCCAAAACATCCCCATTGTTAAAATCTCCTTTAAATTAACCCCTCCTTCCCATCTGCAACCTTCACAATTTTCCTTCCCACTCTCTGTACCTGGTTCTTTACCTCTAACTGGCTCTCTTACGAGTGTTGAGGTTCATCCTCCTCCTCGTACAGTACCTTCTTCCCCTGTCCCCTCCCAAGTTTCTTCCTCTTCTGCACCCTCGCATGCTTCTTCTAGTTCCCTCTATCCTTTCGTCACCTCCCCCTACTTTCGTACAGTCCATCGTCACCCCGATCTTTACTCACCCTCCTTCTTCCATCTCCTATATTGTACCACATACAACGTCTTTGTCCTCTGAAACACTTGAAGCTATCTCAGGATATACTGAGGAGACTAAACCATTGATGGACATCGATCCTCCACCTGTTCCTCCTCTTCAATCTTCTCCATCTGCACAACTCCTTTGTTCACAGCATCCCAATCCTTCGCTGCTTAAAAGTTTTCTGCTGCCTCCACATGTGGACTTTTCTAACCCTACTAGTCCGTAGATACCTCTACCTTTAGATTTTTTGTATCTTTCTCTTCGCAAATCATGGCTTATTTACAGTGGAATATTCGCGGCCTCACAGGTAACTGGGTTGAGCTTCTGGTGTTGCTCTCCCGGTTTTCCCTTGTTTGTGTTTGTTTACAAGAACCCAAATTACGCTTGGCTGTTATCCATTCGATCTCGGGCTATGATTTATTATATTCGTCGGATCCTTTTCCTGATGGAACCTTTAATGAGACTGCACTTCTTATACGCACCAGTATTCAATACCATTAGCTCTTGTTCATACTTCGCTGCATTACACTGCAGCCAGTATCCACTTGAATAAGTGATATACACTCTGTTCTTCGTATATCTTTTCTTCTTGTGCATTATCTATCCCAGATGTTGCATTTCTCATTTCTTCCTTACCCTCACCACTTCCGTTACTTGGCTGTTTTAATAACCACCATTTCCTCTGGGGGGGGGTGTCTCACTGCGACTCCCGCGGAATTCAGTTGGAGGCTTTTCTCGCTTTACTCCTCCTCCATGTTTTAAATACGGGCACTCTCACCCATTTTGATCCTCGTACTCATTCTCTCTCTTCCATCGATCTCTCGGTCTGCTCTTCCTCAACTGTACTATATTTCACCTGGTCTGTCCTCTTGGACTTGCATGACTGATCATTTTCCAATCATTCTTACTTCTCCTTCGTATTCACCACCTCCTCATAGCCCGCGCTGGCAATTTGACCAAGCAAATTGGGACCTTTACTCGCATCTAACTGCTTTTAGTGAAGCTCCTTCTTCGTCCTCCATTGATTAACTTTTACACCTTTTCTCGGCCTCAGTTTCAACCGCAGCTTCACATTCTATACCCCTAACCTCGGGAAGACATTCTCAGAAGTGCATGCCTTGGTGGTCTCCTGATTGTGCTCGGGCAGTATGTTTGAAATGCACTGCGTGGGGCAGGTACCAGTACAATAGAACCTCAAAGAGACTCCTTGATTCTATGCAGAAGAGAGCGATCGCTCGCCGTGTCATCCGTGACGCTAAACGCACTAGCTGGCGGGATTGTGTTTCTACCGTCACTTCGGATCACTCAATGAGTGCAGTCCGGAAAAAAGTATGGAAACTGAGTGATAAATACTCTCCCGACCCGGCTCCTGTTCTTTGGGTTGCCAGTGTTGATATCGCAAACCCTCTTGATGTTGCCACTGAAATTGGTAATCATCTTGTCCGTATCTCTCAGGGGCTTCATCTATGCCCCTCGTTTCGTTCCTCAAAGTCTGCCAGAGAGTTAGAGCCCTTAAACTTTTCATCTATCAGAGAAGAATCTTATAATGTGCCTTTTACAGTTCAGGAACATTCTCAGTTTGCCGATCATCGGCAGCTTGGCCTGATGGCATTTTTATTTGTATTCTACATCAGTCAGCCCTTGAAGTCCTCTTACGATTCTTTAATCTTATTTGGTCACAAGGAGTTCTTCCCCGGCTGTGGAAATGTGCCATTGTTTTCCCTTTCTGTAAACCGGGTACTACAGGACATGATGTCTCCCACTATCGTTCCATTGCTCTTACCAGTGCAGCTTGCAAAGTGATGGAACATCTGGTAAATAGACGTTTGATGTGGTATTTAGAGACACACAACAGTTTCTCACTCGTCAATATGGCTTTCATAAGGGCCTTTCTACCATTGACCCCATACTAAGCTTAGGTACGTATGTCCGTAATGCCTTTGCCAATAACTACTCAGATATCGCCATCTTTTTTTGGGCTTGAGAAGGCATATGACACAACTTGGAAGTATATCATCTTGGCCCAAGCCCACTCCTTGGACCTCTGGGGCAGTCTACCATTTTTCCTTAAGAACTTCTTAACTCTAAGACATTTCTGTGTTCGGGTTAATAATATGCTCTCCCCGGACTTTGTCCAAGCTGATGGTATCCCCCAATGATGTGTTCTGAGCACAACACTTTGTCTACTTTCTATAAATGATCTGGCCTCTTTTCTTCCATCCAATATTTGATCGCTCTTTGTTAATGACTTATAGCTTGTGCAGGCGCTGACTGTCGCCTCATTGCAGTTTCTCTCCAGTATGCGGTCAACCGTGTTCACAATTGGGCCACCATTCATGGGTTTAAATTGTCTAGTACTAAAACTCACCAAATTGCTTTCACTGGACGTTCTGTCCTCTCTGATCATCCATTGTACCTATATGGCTCGCGTATCCCAGAACGTTATACTGTCAGGTTTCTCGGCCATCTGTTTAACTGTAGGTTATGCTGGAAAGCTCACATTACCTCTCTGAAGGCAACTTGTCATAGCGGGTCGAAGCTCCTTAAAACCCTCGCTCATCTTTCATGGGGAGCTGATCGTAGAACTCTCCTTCGACTACATTCAACCCTAATTTTATCGAAACTCGATTATGGCGACTAGATATATTCAACGGCCTCTCCTATGCAAAGGCGAATATTCCATCCTTGTCTGATCGCCGTGATGCTCATTGCCTCCGCTGTTATGTTTATTATGTGGCGCTCTCATGACATCCGCAATCCTTCCATATATAGGATAGTCACTGATATTAGTAGGCGTTCTTTACTTGTTCGTCGCCCCTGTTCACTCTGTCCCTTTTCTCTTTGCCTACATTCGCTCCTATCTTCTCTTCAGTTACCACCTTTCTATGTTCATGTAGCATCTCACTTTTCCCAACCCCCTTGGGAAGTTCCGACAGTTCGTGTCTGTTCTTTCTCACTGCCATACATGATAGCCCAACTGCCTACAGTGGCATATCGCACTCTCTTTCTTAACCACGTCCGATCTCATTCTCTTACCATCGCAGTGGTATAACAATGGTTCCAAGTCTTCTGATGGCATAGGATTCGCAGCAGTATTTCCGGACAGCATCGTGCTAGGGCATTCATTATCCCTGGCTAGCATTTTTATGGCTGAATTGTATGCCATTCTCGTACAACTTATCCATATTGCATCTATGCCTGTGTCACCATTTGTGGTCGTTTCAGAGTCCCTTTGTGGTTTACAGGCTATACGAAAATTTGATACACATCATCCCCTGGTTCTTCATATGCAACTTTGGTTATGCCGTATCTCTAGCAAGCCATGTTGACGTACAGGGTAATGAACAGGCAGACACTGCTGCGCGGTTAGCAGTACATGACCTCCCAGTTTCATATAGAGGTGTTCCATTCACAGACTATTTTGCTGTAATTGCTACCATCGTTTGCATCGATCACACTCTTCTTACTCACGAGTGTCTCATGGAGAGGCACCCTGTTCCACTCTGTGAGAATTGTCAGGTTCCAGTTTCTGTTAGCCACATTCTTTTGGCTTGCCCACTCTATCAACGAGCACGCAGAATTTACCTCCAACGTCTTCACCACTCTACTGCCCTTACTTTACCTTCCCTTCTTGTTGATGGACCTTCCTTTAACCCAAACACTCTCACTAACTTTTTGACAGCAACTGATTTACTGCACAAACTCTGATGATGATGCCTCTAGTACTCCTCACAGCCCTTTCTACCTCAGTCTCTTGCTACCCTTTACCCAAGCACTATCCACTGCCCGGCTGCACATCCCTCTCCCTCTTGCTACTCAATACCCCTGTATCCTCCTCAGCCCAGCAGCGCTATATGACCCTTGTAGGTTCAGCGCTTCTTTTTTATTATAATAATTTTGTGATATAAACTTTGCTCCTCCCCAATAACACTTCTATTTAACATAACCGGTAACTCCATATTCCTTTTCTGTCATGGGACTTTAAATCATTTATGATGAAGACAATAGGTTTATCAAATATTTTCTTAGTAACATACTTAGAATTTTTCACAAATAGCTTCAAACATTAAACTCCATGCCCAAGTGTGTTTATCATTATATACATTTACCAGTTGTTGTAATAGTGCGGCCTAATTGCAAACATTATAATATCGTAATATATGTATATTTTATCTTTCAGTGTTTGCATTGTCCTCTTTGCTATAGAATATTGTGAGCAGACATAAATATGTTGGGAGGGTACCGTAGAGATATGAAGGTTGGAGATAAACACACTTGTTGGGTTGTATTCACTGTATTAGCAGAGGTGTGAGAGGGGAGTGGCCCAGCCTGCCTGTAGCCACCTGTAGTCTATCTGTGAACTGAGAGAGAGGCAGCGTGTCTGTTGCTCGAATGTGGCATCACGTGACGTCACATGCTAGCCGCTGGGCCTAGCTGAGCAGGGAGCCTAAGTGTATACATGGGTGATACAATCTACAATATACTTCACAAGCATACATATAGGGAATTCAGTAGCTATACTGACAGCTCGGTCATGTTACGTATGTCGTCTCGACATACCATACTCTACAGGCTGAACAGGCAGGTGGCTCTGGGCTAATTCTATACAATAGCAAAGACATCGATAACTTAGAACTAATCACAGAAATAGTTATGGGATATATTCAGTTAAATGGACAACATTGGAATGGATGTTATATTAACGAATAGTGATTTACGTAATGGATGGTATCATAATGCATTATGAATTATAGCAACAAATCACAGTACAATAAAAGATAGAATTGATCGATCGATCTGTATTCAAGCACTCTACTGATTCTGAAGAAGAACATATATTTACAAAGGTGAAAGTAATTAACAGCAAAGGCAGAGCAGTCGCACACAGGTCATTACTGCTAAATCTCAGAATTTGGATGGAACGTGAACACAAAATTTTTTTTGAAAATTGATCAGCTAATAATAAAACACACAAGGGATCTGTTCTTTATTACTGGAGGAATGAACAAACTTGGGGGAGTGGATGACTCTCCCAGGTTGAAAAAAAGTAACACTATAACGCGCAATATGAGCAAGGAAGAATGGATCTACTGTCTCTCACTGCAAGCACAGGGGAAAAGAAATGAGCACGGCCTACAGTACTGATATTCCTTCTGAGTTGAACACTGTGACACGAGGTATCAGCTGTAGAGACTGCACTTACAAATGTTAACAACGTGTGAAGGTTACTCGAGAAATAACTTTTTACATTGCAAGGATTACTATCAACTGTGATAGTATCACCATCTGGAACACAAGGAACAACAACAACACTCAAGTGAGCACACTAGCCACAGAAACGTCTTTCTGCAATGGCTTGTGACATCAGCAAGAAATAGCATAACTCACTGCAATAACGTTCTTCGCAAAGCGTCCCCTGGGAGGAACGACCACTTGAACAAGTCACCATCGCAGGGATAGTAGCCTCAGCACCCAGGGTTGTCAGAGGTTCCTCTGAAACCCAAGGTAACTGTACACTATCCTGCGTGCAAGATATTGTGGCTGAATAGGATAGGAGTGACAGTCTTACTAGTGCCTGACCGCTCGGCTATGTTAATAAGTAATTCACGGATCTATAGGAACTTAATCTGAACTTCACATTTCGCAGCACTTTAACAAATCTCAGATACAAGCTGTGAGAACAAGCACATTGCTCAAGGGCTAGGTATTGTCTTTCAGTCAGCAAGGGAATATTAGGACTATGGGCTGATTCATATTTACTTTCACTGGCATGATACACTAAGTGAGCAAGCAAAAGTGACTGGGACATCTTCGCAGGGAACTTACTCAAGGACATAAAGCAAGAATAACAAAGGGAATATATGACACATTAAGCTTAAATGGGGAGAAAATACTTAACTATTCTGCATAAGTAAAGAGAATGTACAAGAGAGACTGTAGAGTAAGGAAACTCACATAAACACACAACTAGAGAAGGCAAAGCAACACTTTGATAAAATTTTACTCAAATTTACTTTAATTTGAATTAATGGCACAGTGAGTTGTCTTTACTCTCAATTCAATATAGAAATTCAGCAATAAATGATAGATCAACAAAAATGATAAAATAGTCAATAAATCTTGTGCAAAATAAAAATAGACTGGGAAAGCAATTCTCTCTAAAAAAAAAAAAATAAAAGTGACACACAAGAATAAAGTATTATGCACAGAACACAAGAAATATAAAACTGAAATCACAGAATATTGTACTGAAATAAACTGCAGTAATATTGCAAATAACAATTACTAATCAAAAATTACTGCACAACACTACATAAAAAACTTCTGAAAGAAAAAAAATGGCAGCACAATTGCACAAATCATTGCAAAATGAATCGACACTGCGATAATAAAAAAAATTCACACAGGAAAATGCAGTTTACAAAAACAATAGAAATTATCGAGGAATGAACTGATTGAACACTTTAACTCTTAAATGCAGCTTTAATTTAAAAAAAGTTAAAAATTGCACTAAGAGTGAATTTATTCAATGAAATATGAACAATATGAATAAAAATAAAGGATATAAAATACAAAACAGATAAAGGTTAACACTTACAATAGTGCAGGAACACAAACATCAATATGCACAAGACTATAATAATTTTCTTGCAATAAGGTCTTGTGTTGACAAAATTAGCAACAAATATCACTATTGTCTGTGGAGATGAAACATATTAGACACTGGCTAAATAACAAGAATTAGCACAAAAGAATGTTCAACACGCAGTAAAATGGGAATAAAATGCACTGGGGAAAAATGGGAAATGAATTAACAATAAAAATCAGCAAGAACACACAAGGAAGCTGGGAAAAAATAAATGAGAGACAACACTGGGTTGTGGTGCAGAACATAAGATAACAAGTTACTGAAATA